>NC_092289.1:18020777-18135777 GCF_036320965.1 Panulirus ornatus | reverse complement strand
GAACGCGTTATACACAGAGCAGAGGAGCGCCCCCCAACCATTATACAGCGGAGGAGTGTGTTATGCATAACACCAGCGGTGCGGTGCGTGATTCCATTCATTCCATCTACGATGATATGATGATCCTCCCGACCTCTGATGTATTATGCAAGTCCATGCAACCACCATGCATGTACTCCCTCCCTCCCTCACTCACTCCTCTCCTTCCCTCCTCCTCCTCATTCCTCTCCCTCCCTCCCTCACTCCTCTCTTCCTCCTCCTCCTCCTCATTCCTCTCCCTCCCTCCCTCACTCCTCTCCTCCTCCTCCTCCTCCTCATTCCTCTCCCTCCCTCCTCCAGACCCGACTCATATTTAACTGCGCTAATCAATACCCTTGGTGAGGGCCATCACTTGCCTGCTGAGGGAGGGAGGGAGGGAGGGAATTAAAAAACAGAGAAGAAAAACACTCGAGAGAATATCTTCGTCCTAATTAATTACCGTAATCTTGAATTTTCCATCGGTCTAAACACACACACACACACACACACACACACACACACACACACGGACGTTCATCTAGCTGGGCATAAACTGCCCTCCCTGCCAACCTCTTCTCTCTTCTTAATAAGGCACTTCTCCTCCAGCTAATGGACGTAAGTAACTAAGTCAAAACACACAACTCAGGACGAGAGACCACACGTAAAAAAATAAATTGTGGAGGTTCACACCTCGGACGTCTTTTGTCTCGGGACCTCGCCTCGCCACACACACACACACACACACACACACACACACACCGCTGCTCCTCTGATCCAGCTGGTTATCTGAGGTGGGGGGGGGGGGGACGCGCGCAGCCCCGAGGCCTGCCCTCACCCAAAGCTGATCGGGTCCGCTCCGCAGACAGATATTTTCCCCATAATATTCTCGAATTTCTCCATGGAGTCATCCGTAATGTTTCCAATATCAGCAAGTAGGGAGGAGGAGGAGCAGGAGCAGGAGGAGGTGGAGGAGGAGGAGGAGCCCCTCCCAGCGATGGCGGGGGTGTTTCAGGTCCGCTGTGTTTTATAGACCCCCTCCCTCCCTCACCACCACTTCGTTCACGTTATTTTACAATGTTCGGTGCCGACAGGGAAAAGTCTTTTACTTCTTTTTTTTCGCGAAAACAAGGAATTATCTCTCTCTCTCTCTCTCTCTCTCTCTCTCTCTCTCTCTCTCTCTCTCTCTCTCTCTCTCTCTCTCTCTCTCTCCCACCGTTTCCGTTCCAGGCAATATACTCTTAAGTGATTCCAGTCGCGCCTCCCTCCTCCTCCCTCCCTCCCTTCCCGCACTTCCTTCCAAGACGGTGTTGATGTCTGACAGTCAACTGATGCTACTGACGATCCCCGCGAGCAAATCTGATCTTGACGTCCCGTCCCGCCTTGGGAGGTGCGCTCCAGCGCACATCACCAGGACTCCCCGACTCCCAGGAGCGGACGCGCGAAATGCTCTCGAGAGAATGTCGCGACCGAGTTTACCTTGGATCCGTCTTGAGAGGTCCACTGATACCCTAAGTCTGTCGCCAGCTTCGACGGAGCGATGGTTGCTGGTTCGCTGGTGCTTTCGACGGGGCAATGGCTGTTGGTTCGCTGGTGCCTCCTGGAGGTGTTATCGGCTTCGACGGGGCAATGGTTGTTAGTTCGCTGGTGCCTGCTGGAGGTGTTATCGGCTTCGAAGGGGCAATGGTTGTTAGTTCGCTGGTGCTTGCTGGAGGTGGCGTCATCGGCTTCGACGGGGCAATGGTTGTTAGATCGCTGGTGCTTGCTGGAGGTGGCGTCATCGGCTTCGACGGGGCAATGGTTGTTAGTTCGCTGGTGCTTGCTGGAGGTGTCGCCACCTGCTTCGACGGGGCAATGGTTGTTGGTTCGCTGGTGCTTGCTGGAGGTGTCGCCAGCTGCTTCGACGGGGCAATGGTTGTTGGTTCGCTGGTGCTTGCTGGAGGTGTCGCCAGCTGCTTCGACGGGGCAATGGTCGGTTCGCTGGTGCTTGCGGGAGGTACTATCTTTTCACAAGACCACAAAGACATTCTCCTCGATGGCTGACATCCATCTGTGGCTACCTAATGTCCTCTACTGATAAGAAAGGCATCATTCTGGCTTACTCTGAGAGTCTGATCCTGAAAAATAGCCAGATACAACCAATAGACAACTGTTATGTTAGGCAATTGCGTTTGAGGGCAATGGTCCTCGTACGTCGAGAGGGCCAAATGAGCTGTGTTCAACCATGGGAATGAAGGGGGAGAAGAGAGTGGAGTTGGGGAGGCAGTAACCCACAGGAGAACTATAACCTTCCCTTCCCTCCCCCCCAACCACGACTAACAATGCACCACCAGGTAAGCCGACGGTGCTGTGGTGATTAGCGTCACTGGCTACGGATCACGCGCACAGCAGCATAAACGTGGGGTTACAACGCAGGCTGCTGGCTAAGTCACTTGTGTGTGTGGGGGGGGAGACACACACACACACACATAGGGGTCCTCCGTGGCGTAGTGGATTGCGGTCGCTGCCCGTGAATCAGCGAGAACCCACATGGGTTCGAATCCCTGGGGTGTTGCAATCGGCCTATAATCCAATTATCCAATGCTTTCGCCACAAACTTTACAAAATCACATGATCACCATCTCCAGTTAGGTCAAAGCAACTATGGCACATTTGGCCTAGCCCGTAGTCAAGCAGTTACAACATCATGTAATCTGCTCATCTTATTACTTTCTCCATACACATATTTTCCTTTACGTATTTCAGTGATGGAAAAATGTTTCTACTTGTGTGTACCTGAACTCGTCTACTTGCTTCAAAGAGGTCTGTCAGTTCCTCTCCAATTACAGTTTTGAGGTTTCTGCTTAACAACCCAACATTGCTTTCGACATCTTCAATAAGGTGCAAGTTTGGCTAAAGCATTAGTTCCGTCATGCTCACGGAGAGGCCTGTATGAGAGGGAATCCACAATAATCTGATTTGAATCCCCAGACCCAATACGTCAATATTTGTCTCTGGCTTGATGGGCCGCCATTCTGAGGGGTCAGTAATGGTTAGATCGGCCCTACAGGTAGTCGTGGTCGTCCTCATAAGTGGTCTTGGGTCATTCTCACAGTGGCAGTGGTGGTTGTCAGGGTCGTCCTAGTGAATAGTAGTAGTAGTAGTAGCAGCTGTAAGAGGTGTCTCATCTGCATGACTGTAGTGGCTCAGACCCTCACTGTGAGAAGTAAGAGCGACGCTGGTCGTCCCAGAGGTGGTACAGGCCCAAGTCGTCCCTATGAGCGGTGGTTTGGGACCAGGTCGTCCCTCTGAACTCTGATAAAGATTCAGGTCGTCCCTCTGAACTCTGATAAAGACTCAGGTCGTCCGTCTGAACGGTGGTAAAGACCCAAGTTGTCCTTCTGAGAGGTGGTAGAAGCCCAGGTCGTCCCTCTGAACGGTGGTAAAGGCCCGGATCATTCCTCTGGAGGGTCGTAAAAGTCACGTCGACCCCTGTGTGGTAGCTGTGGCCCATACTGACTGTGTGGTTGTGGAGATCAGAGGATCAATGAGATCAGGACTAGTGGCCTGGGTCGTCTCTCTCTATCTGAGGCGGCGGCGTCGGACAGGATCGTCCGTCCCTTCAGGTGCTGGGAAAAGTTCGTGTCGTCCATGTCTCTGGTGGTACCGACCGGGATCATCCCTCTCTGAGCGGCGGTGAGGAGTGGTCCAAGTCGTCCCTGTGAGCGGTGGATGTAACCAAGGTCGTCTTCAGAGTCGTGGCGGTAGGGTCCATCATTCGTAGAATTAATGGGATAAACTGTCTCATCCGGGCAGTTCTAGGAATAAGGTCGTAAGTCGGGTCGTCCTCTGAGTGGCTGTGGTGGAGGAGGTCGTATAGGCTTATGGAAGTGGCACCATGCAGGCTTGTGGTAACGACGGTAGTGGTGGTTGTGGTAGAAGTGGATAGTGGTAGAAGGGGTGGTGGTGAGTCGTGAAGGCTTGTGGTTGTTGTAGTGGCGGTGGTCGTGGGTCAAGAAGGCTTGTGGCTGCTACAGTGGTGGTGGTGGTAGAAGTGGTGGTGGCAGATGTGGTGGTGGTGGTGGGTGGTGCAGGCTTGTGGCGGTGGCAGTGAATAATTCAGGAGTCGTCCTAACGCTGGCTTTTGTCATAATGTTGGGACGCCTGCCTCGCCTCCCCAGCCGCCACCACCTGTCTCGCCTCGCTCGCATCTCATCCTCTGTCCCGTATTCTTCACCTCCTCTTTCCAAGGTTTTGACGCCTCCTCCTCCTCCTCCTCTCCTCCTTCTCCTCTTCTTTCTCCTCCTCCTCCTCCTCTTCCTCCTCCTCCTCCTCCTCCTCCTTCTCCTCTTCTTCCTCCTCCTCCGTCGTGGATATCCTTGTTCCGTGGTGTCCCACTACCGGGTGCCTCCCTACCACTCCCTCCCCCTCCAACTAGCGACCAGACACACACACACACACATACCACATGACAGATGACCCCTTCATCTCACCTCACCTTAATTTCAACCATCGACACATAAGCCACACACCACACCACACCACACCACACCACACTAAACTCTCTCACTCATCAAACTGGACGGCTTCATGAGCCTACATAATATAATTCTACGTTTCATTTTCCTCCATTTTTCATTTTTTTTTTTCTGTAGTCTCGCACACGGGGGAATGTCGTCGGATGCATCCGATGACAGTGTTCACCACGCGCGCCCTTAACCCACCAGGTAGGTACTCCTCCACCGGGTGATGTGTGATTTCCTTCAAGAATTTAATTCAGTTCCATTATCGGTGTACAGAGGGCGCGCTCACCAACTTCCCTCAGGCGGCAGCCGCCACAACCACGAGCCAACTCAGGTCCCAGTGACACCACACATGACACCATAACATGAGGTCTTTATGGAAGAAATTGAAGTGGAATTGGTAAATCTCATGGGTACAACGCCATGACCTTTGGACACGAGGATAAGACCCCGTCAGCACGACGCTGCGACCCCTGGGCACGGCGGTTCAACCCCTCCTAGTCGCAACAGCAGAGATGACTGCCTTTATACCAAAGGGTCTTGCCGTCGTGCTCAAGCGTCGCACCGTCGTGCTCAACGGGCGTGCTCAAGAGGTTACACAAGATCCTCTGTCCGGGGACGCCCTCCTCCTCCTCCTCACCCCCAGGTCACCAACATCAACACCACTAAAAACCATACACACACACACACACACACACGTCCATCCACCTGCAGTCATCCCTCGCCCCCTCTCTCCTGCAGGCGATCCACGCTCTCCACGCACAGCTTTTTTCTCTTCCTTTGTCTCCGTTAAGCGCTGCATGTCGAAGGTGTTCCCCAGAGCCATACACACACCCCGGCTCGCCAGGTCACACCAGAGGAATCAATGTCCACCCAAAGGTCAAGGTCTGTCCATGAAAGATGCACTCGAACACAACGCGTTTTCTTTCTTTCTTTTTTTCTTTTTTTCTTCTTTTAAGTATGACAGCAGGGGGTCATTACGGGGGGGTCCCCTGAGGCGCCACATCAAAACTGGCAACGAGTCGTACGTATGATGAAGACGAGGCGCTCGTCACACGACAGGGGGAGGAGGGGGGGGGGAGGGGGGACATGGGCAGGTAAATCATGACATTGTAGGACCAATATGTTTCGCCTGTCATAAGGGAGAGTCGCTCTTTCGTCGTGTGGGTCCCAGGTGATGGGGGGAGGAGGGGGGGTCACACTCATTATGTGAGGGGGGGCGGCCCCAAGTACAGAGGGGTCGTTCACTTGGCGTGAGGGGGGCGCCCCTCAGGTACTAAGGGGTCGTTCTCTTAGCATGAGGGGTTCCAAGTACTAAAGGGTCGTTCTCTTGGAATATGGCCCCTAAGGTAATATGGGGTCGTTCCCTTGGCGAGGTCCCAGGTGCTATCTGCCACAATGGAGGGGTGACAGCTGAGGGGCGATAATACTAAATGGTAGAAAGTCTGAGACACTGGGTAGAGAGGCTAGAGTGTGTGGATAAGTAGTACACTGGGCGGCTAAGGAAGTGAGACACACAGGGTGGCTGGAGATGAGAGAGAGACACACACTGGGTGGCAGAGGGTGGGTGGCACACTGGGTGGCGGGAGTCGGGAACATCAATACGGGAACAATTAAGGAAGGAGAGAGAGAGAGAGCCGGTGGCGGCAGACGAGTACCCGGCCGTCGACGCCGACACTCTCTCACCGGCGGAAACTCTCACCGGCAGACACACTCACCGGCGGACATTCACCGGCGGACACTTACCGATGGACACTCTCACCGGCGAACACTCTCACCGGGGGCACTCTCACTTGAGAGGAGAGGAGGGGGAGAGGGAACCGAGCTACGAGAGTAGAATGACAGAGGAGTAATGAGAGGAGGGTAAGAACTGATAATCCAGCTAGCCTTGTTGGCAGATGGACGGGTCAGGTGTACTAGTACCCTACCCCCCACCACGACCTCCACCACAGATCCCATACGACCTCCAACACACCCACCAACCACCCCACAACCCTCCTGACACACCAGCACTTTCCTAAAACCCCCTCTTGCACATCCCCTAAACCTCCCACGACCCTGACGACACCGCCTACACTCCACCAGACCACCCCCAACGAACCTGGTATATATCCTCACGACCCCGCTCTTCACACCACCAGACACACCTACGACCCCGTCAGACAAAACCCATACCTTCCATGGCCGCATCAGACACGACGAAATCCCCAAACGACCCCTTCGGGCACAACCACAACTCCCACGACCCCGCCAGACATAACCAGACTCCCCACGACCCCGACGGGTACAACTTGACCTCCCACGACCCCGCCAGACATAACCAGACTCCCCACGACCCCGACGGGTACAACTTGACCTCCCACGACCCCGCCAGACATAACCAGACTCCCCACGACCCCGACGGGTACAACCTGACCTCCCACGACCCCGTTAGATATAACCAGATCCCCCACGACCCCGAGGGGCACAACCGGACCTCTTACGACCCCTTCAGCCTTAACCCAGACCCCTTGCGACACCATTTTCCCCACTACTAACCCACTCACAACTCCCCCTTCTTACTCTTTCATCCTCTTCTCCCAGCGCCCGCACCATTAAACCCAAGAACGTGAGACGCACTCGGTTCCCTCCCATCCTATTACTCACCTCCCTCCCATCCCCCTCTCTCCTCCCCTCCCATCTAATTGGTAATTGGTTAACATTATTATTTCAAGAGTAATGCTTTAATGAGGCGCCTAAAGCTACCTCCCCCCCCCCCCCCCCCGCCGCCTTAGTGTACACAGCTCCCTCCCCATCCCCCGCTGCTCCTCCTCGTCCCTCACGGCGATCCGTCGCTCACTCCCTCTGTGACTTTCCCTCTCTTGAGGCCACCGACTGACCTCTCCAGCTGCTGCCCGGGATCTCGCCGTCCATACCCCACCTGTTGCCTGACCTCTCGTCCTCCACACCACACCTGCGTCCCTACCTCTCGCCCGTCCATACCACATCTGCTGCCCGGCCTTTCCACCGTCGACAACTCCGCCTCACCAACTAGGAGGGAGGAGGGGGGGCTTTCAGTTGCCCCAGGACGAACATGTAATGTCTCTCTGTTGCAGCGTTCGGGCGTGCTCATTAGTGCCTCCAGCCAGCTGCGTCGCACCCGAGCTACGACCTGAACCACACCCACACACAAAGCCACACAAACCTAGAGGCAGTGGCTTCATCTTCCCGGACCCAGTCAGGCTCCACGACCTGCCCAGGCTTCGAACCCGACCCGCAGTGTATATACATCTGTCAGCCCATCGACATATGTGTCACACCACCGGAGCCGCGATAGACTGTAGTCCAGGCTAACCCCTTACTGGGCGACCGGTTGCTATGTCTCTTTTAAACCCTCAGTGTGGCAGAGGTGGCCCGACGCCCTACCTCCGGGGTTCGAATCTACAGCCGTAGTACGACATACACCAGGGGAGTTCTTACGACACGTCGCGGTCAACTGACAGACCGTCGCAGAGCTTAATGTTGGTCCCCCCCCCCGCTCCCCCCCCCCCGCCCCAGCTGCTCAACGACACGTCACTTTGTCGTGCCTTCCGCACACAACCTAGCCATATCAACACACACACACACACACACACACACACACACACACACACACACACACACACATATCTACCGCCGCACTCATGCACAAGGCATTACGCGATGAGGTCCCGAGGGCATGAGGCCAGTTGACTCACCTTTCCCTCACGGGGCGGATGGATGAGTTTCGCTGCACCACCTCCTCATCATGAGCACTAACACTATAAACACAGTGAGAGACAATGATGCTCGCTTCCTGCCGTCCTTCCAAAACGAAATCGATAAATTTTGGAACGACTACTGAAGAGACAAAGAAATTCTACGCTTAATCTACTCTGTTATTCAAAAGTTAGTAAGATTATACAACATTTCTACACTGCCATTCATGATGTATAACAGTACAACTAATTCTACAATATCTAACTTGTATGATTATACAACACACGAGAGGATGAAGCAAGAACACATTCCAAACACCATTCTTGTTTTCTCTCCCTCACTCCCTGGCGACGGAGTAGCAGGGCTGCTGGCAGCAAGCAACGACCTCCCTTGCTTTAATTACCAATCGAGGAGCGTCCAACGACATGTTAATGGCCCTGTCATGGGGGAGGAGGAGGGACGAGGGGGGGGGGGGGGATCGAACCTGTGGCATACAGGTGTGTCAATGACTGACAACCACCGTCACAAGCGCTGCCACCCACCCGAGGCATCCAGGAATGTTAACCTTCCTGCCACGCCACGTCCCCAACCTTCTTCCCACCACCCGTCCAGCGTCACGCCCCCAACCTTCCCCCCACTCGTCCAGCGTCACGCCCCCAACCTTCCCCCTACTCGTCCAGCGTCACGCCCCCAACTTTCCCGACTCGTCCAGCGTCACGCCCCCAAACCTTCCCCCCACTCGTCCAGCGTCACGCCCCCAACCTTCCCCACTCGTCCAGCGTCACGCCTCCAACCTCTCCCACCCTCATCTTCTCATTCCTCCCCACCCCAGCCATGCAGAGGGGCTTACATCTTAATCAGCACGTGTTTAACACCTGTTTGTCATCCGGGAGAGCCCGTCCCTGCCCTCAGCAGGTATGCTGCACATCTGTATCTCATGAGAACACCTGTCGCGCCTGGCGCCCCGGTGAGTTGATCGTCGGATGAGGCCGACCCGACCTCTTCCTGGTGGGGAGTGAACATGGCTACGCCTGAATAATGGCCACCGATACGACCCCGCCAGTCCACGGCCAGCGATCTGTGCAGGTGGTGTTGTAGGCGGCGACGGGGGGCGGGGCTGTAGGTGGTGACGGAGGTGTAGGTGCTGTTACAGGTGGTGACGAAGGCGGAGGTGGCGCTGCAGGTGGCGCCGTCTCTTCAGGTGTTGACAGTGGAGGTGACAAGAGGGACCGCTGACGCTTCTAATGCTGGTCTTGGAGGCCGAGTTACCAGCGCTGCTGTTACTGCGTTACTCGACACACAGCCACTGTAACTCCCGTCGGACAGTGTGGTAACGAGGGAACCCCAGCACTCGACAGCATTTCCTGTTAAGTCTCCTCCACAGGTCATGCCCATCACTGAGTCCAGGTTGAACCCCCAGACTCCTCTCCCGCTCCACCAGGTTCGTCTGCAGCAGCCACGTTCCCTCTTTCTGCAACCCTCAGGCAACGAAGGGCGCGTCCCTTAGGCGTGATGGTACGGCGGCTGATCCCGTCGGTGTGACCCCCTCTCCCCCCGGGTAGTATAGCGACCCGGTCTTGGATACGAACCCTCAGGTTCGGGTCAAATGTCAGGCCATCATATCCATCGAGCTCAAGGGTCGTACCGTTGTACTTACAACATCGTACCCGTCGAGCTTACGACCCCTCATCGTCAAGGCTAAACCGTCGAAATTAAGGCTCGTAAAATCAGTCTTAAGGCTCGTACCGTCAAGTCTAAAGTCCGTGCCGTTAAAATCAAGGCTCGTAACGTCCAGCTTAAAGCTTAAAGCCGTCGAGCTCAAGAGGGTACTGTCATTTACCCACTGCGTCCCACCTGCACCGAGAGCGACACCAGCGGTGGGAGAGGTCGAACCGGCGCTCCGTGAGGGACATTCCTCCGCTGTCACAGCGTGTGGGGTAGGGAAGCCGTTCCTTCTTCTTCAGGAGACGTTCTTGAACTCGTTCTACTGCGGCACCGTCCGTCCATCCCCCCCGCCCGCTCCCCCGTGTCCACAACCTAAGACCCACGATGACGGCCCGCCCGTCCGCCCGCCTCGAACCTCAGGGGGTCGAGACTACTCGAGCAACTCCAAGGCGGTCACGGAGGCGAGTCCACCACGCGCTCCCTCGGGACCCGCTCTAACATCCTGCAAGACACACCTTCAGGATCCACTGGGTCCTGCGAGACATAGCCTCAAGGACCCAGCAGATCCCCTTGGGGCAGTGCACCCTCACACACAGGACGCGGTGGACGAAGCCAGCTGGCTCAAAGACCCGGCAGGACAACTCTGGGGCCGAGACTGACACAGAAGAACAAGCACCAACCAATCCCTTGGCAGCAAGAGAGAGAGAGAGCAAGCAACGCCCAGATAGAATCATCCGACGGAGATCGACGCTCATTTTCAGATGATACTAAACGAAGTCATTCCCTCCCGGCTGTTTGATGGAAAAGGCACGAGGGACCTAGGTACCAATTAACGAATAAAAATCTTTTAATTACTTCCGGATGGCACTGTGGGAGGCTGGTTGCAGCTAGCCCGCAGTAGGCAATATGGAGTTAAGTACATTTAAAGGCGAACCAACCCGCCCTGAGTTTCTTTCGTCCAGCTGGGTGGCTGAGAGCAGCAAGAGCGCCCCATATCTGGAGTGACTGTGGAGGGGAGAAGGGTCTCGTCTCATCGGGAGGGGACCAGGGATCAGTCATGGGGAAGTCATCCTCTGCTCTCCTCCTCCACGCCTCACCGGTGGCACCTACTCATTCCGGCCCCAATGAAGTGGAGAATGAGTGACTGACAATCTCTCTCTCTCTCTCTCTCTCTCTCTCTCTCTCTCTCTCTCTCTCTCTCTCTCTCTCTCTCTCTCTCTACGTCTATCTATCTCCCGGCTGTCGAACGCCGACAGTACAGTGTAGCCAGACTGAATCCATTCCTCCGTTAGGGGGGTCCAGGACTACGCCAGGGCCGAGTAAACAGTATAGCAACACTACCTAGCCGTCATCGCCTGAGTGCACGATTACCTAAGTACACTAGCTCGAGTCCGCCTGCTGGCTCAGGTCGCGGCTACAACACCTCCACTCGGCGGCATCTGAGAAAGAAAAAGTTCCCTCAGTGAGGAAGAACAGGCAGCCAGCGCAGCTAACTCTCTGCATGCCGAGGACGGCACCCTACAGTGCCACACATGCCACGTCAGCCCCTTCGACGCGACGGTACGACCAGAGCACGACGGCACGACGCTTGAGCACGACGATGCGACACTCTAGCACGACGGTAGGGACCCCTGAGCACGATGGTACGATCCTTGGAGTATGGTGATGGCGTGACCTACGGCCTGATCCTCAAGGACCTGTGAAGAGCATGACTGGATGTCTAACCAGAAAAAAATAACCACTGGAAGCCATTATGGAACTGGGTGCCACCTGGTACGCTCGCAGCATTCACCATCTGCATCAGACCAGTCACTGACGAGGCGAAGACCATCTGGCGCGACGCAACAGGCCCCTCAACATCACCAGTACGAGGAGACCGCCGTCTGGCGCGACGCAGCGAAGCTAGCTGCCCGTCTTACAGAGGACCTGCCTGCCTGCCTGCAACGGTGGTGCTGAGGGCGGCCTGAGAAACGCTGCCGGCTTTCCGTCGACCATTCCCACCAGGAAAATGAGGGACTCGACCATTACCAAAGAGCCGACTGAGCAGAGCCACCACCCGCCCTCTCTTTACCGGAGATAATTCAACAAGAACTTTCGCCATCGAGCCCGCCATCACTCTTACCTTAGAGGCCTTTAACAGCCTCCCCCTCCACCTCCTTCCCCCAACCTCCAGCCACTGGACCCTCTCCAATTACCTGACCCTCCGGTAGTTTCTCCACATCCTTCCCTTCATCACCTCACCTCTCCAACACCCTACTGGCATTTTCCTCCCCCGTCCTCTAGCATCTCCACTGCCACCAACTCAGTCTCAACCTCCTCCTTCAGTAGACGTCAGTCCTTGGCATACAGGAGGGGCCGGCTGTGAGAGGTGCTCCACACACACACACAAACACACACACACACACACTCACACACACACACACACCCTCCTCTCCAACTCTCCCGCCGCACTTTACTCAGTAAGAACCATTGAACAACACACTAACAAACCCAAGTGAGACTACAGGTTCAGACCTCGCCCTCCTGCACGCACAGAGCGCCGCAAGACCTCCACGCTGCCTCACACTCGCCCACACTTGGGAGTGCCTTCCAGCTCCACGCGCAGGATACAGTGACGGTACGGCAGCGCACAATCAATTATCGGGTGCGGATCATACCCTGAACACCCGAGGTTCGAACCCATACGCCTCCCCCGACGAATTCATTTATCGGACCAACTAAAACTCCCGAAACACGATGGCGCGAGTACACCACTTAATACGATTGGTGTTCCCGCCCGGCCGGGAACTCATTACCACTTAAATTGTCTGCCAAGCACACGACCTCTACACCGACACATGACCTCTCTCAACCACGAATCCCTCAGTGGAGACATAGGCTAACACGTGGTCGGGTAGAGAGGGAGGTCCTCACCCTACCAGCGGAACCTGGGCAGGTGCTACATGTGTGTGGATGACGATCGACCACACAGGAAGACGCAGGCAACACAGACATGAATGTAGACGTAATCATTGCCACTTCCTTTTCTCCAGCATCCACTCTTCCCCACTCTCTCTAGCATCCACTCTTCCCCGCTCTCTCTCCTTGCCTTCCCTTCCCTCACTCTTCTTCTGGTTTAACCCCCCTTGCCTCTCAGCTCTCCCTCCACTCTTCTCTCACCGCCCGCTCTCCCGGCCCCCTCAACACAGGGGGAGGGTTTGGGAGTTGTGCTCGCTGCCAGTCCCAGTAGCCTCCTTATAACGCCACCATTAACTTCCTCCGCCATGGAGGGTCTTCGTAATTGACGTTTCGGCTCTTCAGAAGCTAAGGCTATCCCTGACGGTCCGGCGAGAACTAATATCACTGCTGCGCCAGCTGCAATTACTCTCGTCTATGCCTCTGCTGCTGCAGCCGCTGAGGTACCAGCTGCTGCTGCTGCTGCTGCTGCTGTTCCTGGCACCACCCACATGTGTCGATCAGTGACCTGGCCGACCCTAGTGCCATCAAGACCATGGTGTTGGCAGTCGAGAACTACGAATATCGTTACCTGTCGCACCCAAGACGGCCAGAAGACCCGTCCACCATGACTGGCGTTACCTGTCACACCCCAGACGGCCAGAAGACCTGTTCACCATGACTGGCGTTACCTGTCACACCCCAGACGGCCAGAAGACCTGTTCACCATGACTGTCGCTACCTGTCGCACCCCAGACGGCCAGAAGACCCGCCCACTATGACTGGCGTTACCTGTCGCACCCCCAGACGGCTAGAAGACCCGCTCGCTCACCCCTCGTCAACTTTTGTTTATCAGAGTCCCATACTTGACGGGGCGCTGCCAGGCCTCACCTTTATAATGATCTGCTACGTCCACGTCCTCAACGGGCACATGGGGAATTATTCCTTGTCTTTCCTTTTTTTCTTTTTAAATCAAAAATAGAAAATAACTGCAATATTATGCGTATTGTATTTATTAGGATTTCATCAATAAACAGCCAGGTTATAATTCAAGCTGACCCGCCTAACCGTACCACAACACTCTGGCCACAAACGAGGCCACAACACTCTCTGGCCACGAAGGAGGCCACAACACCCTGGCCAGGAGAGAGGCCAGCCATGGATGCTTCCCCTCTCACCAGGTGTCCTGACCTCAGCGGCCACAGGGTCTTGACTCGCCCGACGCCAAAAGCCTGATGAAAAACTGAACCCGGCGTCGTCCATCATGCAACTCTCCTCCTGGCCGGAGACTGTGGACAGTGAGTGAGGCATCAAACACCCATGACAGCGACACTAGACTCATGCCCCGCCGGCCCATGCCGCTACGCCTCCCTCACCCCCCACCGCACTCGCAAACCTCTTTCTCAACAACCCATGGGTCGTCCAGAAGGTGCTCGAATATCACACGTGTGCAAACATCCGACGACACCTACTACTACTACTGCTACTACTACTACACTACTACCACTACTACTACTACTAATAGTAGTAGTAGTAGTACTACTACTACTACTACTGCTACGACTTCTACTACTACTACTTCTACTACTGGCGTCAAACACCACGAATTTCCATAATCAATCTAAAATCCGTAGCACTCACGATCTTATAACTCACACCGAGACCGCCTCGCAATGAGGGCCATTGTACTGTAGCCATGCACACTCCCTCCCCTCTCCTCCCGCACCCCCTTCCCTGCCTGCCTCCCTGCCAGCCTGCCTCATCATCATCATCATCGGGAAATGTAGGTAAAACCGATCCGCGGGCGAGACTCGTACATTAATAAACCAGTGGGCAAACACCGGCTTAAAACACATTTGACAAATTAAAAGCGGCGGGAGCGCATGGAACTGTACCTAAGCCTCTCGAAAAATAAGAGGGATGAAGAGGTGTGTGTGTGAGAGGGAGGGAGACGTGTGTGTGTGTGTGTGTGTGTCAGTGTTGTTGGCTGGTTTGTCAAGCCATTCAGCATTTGTAATGGCCTAGGGTGAGGTGCCTGAGGACCGGCAGAATGCAACGGTTTAGCGTTCCTCTGTGAAGGAAAGAGGAACGGAAATGAATGTTCGAATTACGTTCGAATTACTGGAGGTACTGAGGTGTCGAGTTTGCTGAAGTTTGTTGGGGGGAGTGGTGGTGAACGAGAGGGTGGTGGCATGCACACGGAATGTGTCTTGGAGAGGAGGAGGAGGGTATGCTTCGGGATAGGTTACAGGGTGGGTGGACCGAGCGCTTGCTTCGAGTAATGTGTGTGAGAAATGTAGTCGATGGGAGTGGAGGCGGCGAAATGTAGTCGATGGGAGTGGACGTGGCGCCGGAAGGCACCGCGGGAGATGAAGGGCTGACGTTCTTCGTCAGGCGGGAGACTGTAGGGGCGGTGGATAATGTCCCAGGTGCATTCAGGAGTGTGAGGAAGGAGGAGATGTCATTCGCCAGTTAGGGCAAAGGATGTGTGAATGTATGGTAAATCCCGACGGGGATGTAGGGATGTGATTCGTGGGGCCCTGGACGCATACAGTAACCCCGCGACGGGGATGTAGGGATGTGATTCGTGGGGCCCTGGACGCATACAGTAACCCCGCGACGGGGTGGTAGGGATGTGTGATTCGTGGGGCCCTGGACGCATACAGTAACCCCGCGACGGGGTTGTAGGATTGTGATTCGTGGGGGCCCTAGACGCATACAGTAACCCCGCGGCGGGGTTGTAGAGATGTGATTCGTGGGGCCCTGGACTTCAGGAAACAGGAGGCTAGGTAGACGGACGTATCCGAGAGTTGAAATCCCTGTGGACAGAATGTGGTGAGGATGGGAGAGGAGGCGGGGTACTCTGTTTGGCTTGGCTGTTGATGGGAAACTCTGGTCTCAGCGCACTGCACATGACAGCTGGGAGCGTGGATGTGTGCAAATGAGTCTTGCTGTTTCCTTGTTCCTGACAATGCGCCTCGTTAAGGGGAGAGAAGCATATATATATATATATATATATATATATATATATATATATATATATATATATAGAGAGAGAGAGAGAGAGAGAGAGAGAGAGAGAGAGAGAGAGAGAGAGAGAGACTCATTCAGTGACAGTACGTTTCAACAACCAAAATACTTTTCTGGCTACGTTAAAAGAAACACGAAATCATTCCTTTCCAAAAGCACGCAAGAAAGTCAACTGAGACATCGGCATCTTTTTTTCCCCAAAAAAAACACGGCTCTCGTACATTTACGTATTCAAAAATTAGAAGAGGAACAAAAAATGTAAATATAATCAAATGCATATAACAGAAAATGTTCGTAAGGGGAGACTGCGCTATCTCCAGACCCGCCTGGGCAGAAAATAGCCCCAGGATCGTCACACCCACTATCCCCACAGTATTTCACAGACGCACTCATGCTATAAATACAATAACAGACCCTGAGGAACGGAGGCATCGAACCCACCCGCTCCAGCACGACGGGCTGGGGACACGAGAGTCGATTAGACAACCTTTGCCTTTCCACAGGAGCAGAAACCGAAGCATTTACACTAGTGTGTATTAGGAGCCTTCACATTTCCCTGGATAAGGGTTGACTAGAAACCCCCCCTCACATTTCCTCACGAGTCGAGTAGAAACCTTCACATTTCCTCACGAGTCGAGTAGAAACCTTCACATTTCCTCGTGAGTCGAGTAGAAACCTTCACATTTCCTCGTGAGTCGAGTAGAAACCTTCACATTTCCTCATGAGTCGAGCAGAAACCTACACATTTCTACGAGTCGAGTAGAAACCTCCACGACACCAGAGTTCACAAGAAACCTTCTTCACCTAATCAAATGAGTCGATCAAAAACGTTTTCATTTTCATAAGAGTTTCACACACACACACACACACACACACACACACACACACACACACACACACGAGTGTTAATCTCTCTCTACCCGTTACATATATGTAGTAATCACACACACACACACACACACACACACACACACACACACACACACGAGTGTTAATCTCTCTCTACCCGTTACATATATGTAGTAATCACACACACACACACACACACACACACACACACACACACACACACACGAGTGTTAATCTCTCTCTACCCGTTACATATATGTAGTAATCACACACACACACACACACACACACACACACACACACACACACACACACGAGTGTTAATCTCTCTCTACCCGTTACATATATGTAGTAAACACACACACACACACACACACACACACACACACACACACACGAGTGTTAATCTCTCTCTACCCGTTACATATATGTAGTAATCACACACACACACACACACACACACACACACACACACACACACACACACACACTAGGCCTAATTAAAATTTCTCCCTTGTGTTGACTCGTTCAGGCGAGACAAATGTTACGTTATTTACCTACGCTAACTATTGTACCGTGAATCCCCTCTCCTCCCCCTCTTCCCCACCCTCCACCATCGGCACCTCTCCAACTCCCTGGGTAAGGGTAGATGTGGGGGAGGGGGGGGGGGGTCAGGTAGGAAGGTGAGGGAGGTGGGGTTAAGGTAGGGTAGAGTAGGTCTGGACCCCCCCACCCCCTTTCCCCCCGCTACACATGTAAACCAAAGATCCCGTTCCGCGCCCTGAAGTATACATGGGTTTACGTATCATCCTTCCATTTTCATTAACTATTCCGTGGGAGGAAGGGGTGGGGAGGGAGGTTTACCCGCGGTAAACATGTGTACCGTGGTCTTGGCATTTCTTCTCAAGAGAAAGAGAGTACCTTGGTTCGCATCCCACGTAGACGGCCCGTGGGGGTGGGGCGGCGAGGGGCTTCGAATACACGGGACGACCCTCCTCCTCTTCCTCCCTCCTCTCCCTCTTCTCCCACTCCCCCTTGCTGCGCCCTACGACATAAATAATCAAGGTCATCATTACACAGTGGGGAGACACTCAGACGTCAGACGCATTGTCTCCCCACCACCCCATCACCTGTAGGCACAGACGCGGGCGTAAGGGCGTTATATACGCACGCGAAGAATGGGCCCACTTACCACGTACGTGTATATAATACAAGAAGCACACGTACACGTGTCAAGCACCACGAGTGCCAGCGTCTGGGGTGGGCGGCACCCACCAGCACACTCGCTAAATATTCCATGGACTAATCTAGTTCGTGTTTGGCCAAGGAGGAGGAGGAGGAGGAGGAGGAGGGAGGAGGAGGAAGGAACAAAAAAAATCCCAGGAGAGTGTAGCTGCCGTACCACAGGTGAGGGACATCGCCAATGGACCTGCACCAGTGACCAGCACACACACACACGTGGGAGTGTTGAGGGGCGGCCCGTCCCGGCCCCCTCCTCTCTCTCTCTCTCTCTCTCTCTCTCTCTCTCTCTCTCTCTCTCTCTCTCTCTCTCTCTCTCTCTCTCTCTCTCTCTCTCTCTCCAAGCTCCTTGTGTGGCGGCACCACAGGTCACGGGGAACGGCACCGGTGAGGTGAGGTCGGTCTGCGCCAGCGACCACCAGCCACAGATGCTGACAGACGTGGACCTACAGGTCACCCCACTAGCTGTGTGCTGTAAGGCAGGAGAGAGAGAGAGAGAGAGAGAGAGAGAGAGAGAGAGAGAGAGAGAGAGAGAGAGAGAGAGAGAGAGAGAGAGAGAGATTGGCGACGGCCACCGCTCGCTGGGCACGAAGGCAAGGGCGGGTCGTCACCGCCTCCAAGAAGCATGCATCATTCTAGGAGGCAAAAAGAAAAAAAAATATCACACGGCGGGGAAGAAAGCCACTGCTGCCGGCGACCATCATCATCAAAGCCACCAGTCCACCACACCTGGCCCGTGATTATCAAGCCGACCCTCTGACCTTAAAAATCTAGCACGGATTATCAAAACAAAACAAAAAAAATAAATAAATGTGTCGATCGACGCTTGCGGCAAGTCGAGTGTGTGTGTGTGTGTGTGTGTGTGTGTGTGTGTGTGTGTGTGTGTGTGTTGGCGTCCCGCCATCCAACCTTCATTGACGACTGCATTCGAAGAAGGTTATCTGGTCTCTCTCTCTCTCTCTCTCTCTCTCTCTCTCTCTCTCTCTCTCTCTCTCTCTCTCTCTCTCTCTCTCTCTCTCTCTAAAATACACCCCACAGACGACATAACAGGATGCAAAGTCAGAGGTGGAAAGTCTTCCTTTCAGTGAAAGTTAGCGTGGCCGCGCCAATGAGCAGCGACTGTTGATAAAGTCGATGTCATCTCTTTGTGGAAATTAAAGACGCGCTTTAAATGCTCATCATAAACGGTAGGATTAAGCCCACGGGCGCCCCTGTACCGACACCCAGGAGCGGAGGGAAACACCAGGTACTGGACGCGGTGCGATGATATTGGGGGAGAGAGGGTGATTTCATCATACAAAATATTGAGATGGGGAGGAGTCATTCCCCAGTAGGCGAGGACGTAGACGTAAATACCCCCATGCAATTCCTTTGGCGATGGGGGGGGGGGGACTCCCTCACTCGCGTCGTAAAGAGTTTCAACGCCTCTCTATATCTGGCGACGAAAGAGGATCTCGCCCATAACAACATCACAGTGGGCAGAATGCTCCGTGTGGCACGAAAGTGGTCGTCGGCGAAGCCCACCGACCGACGCGCTCATTCCACGACTGCTTCTTGATGTCGGTCAACCCCAAGGAACGCGAAGGATCGGACCGGAATGTCGACTCAACACAGATTCATACGACAGACTTGAACACAAAGTCATATGCGTTCGCGCCCTCGAGAGGAAGGAGGAGCGGGGATGGCATCAAGTAGGAGAACTATGAGAACGTAGCACGGGTAAAGGAACGACCGATAAGGCATTGGATGGAGGAGGGGTCATATGTGCACCAGTGCGTGCCAGATGGTCATTTTCCGGGGCTAAGCCAAAATAGTAGAATACTGGGGGGGGGGGGGGAAAGAGCGTTTGGTATCAGATGAAACAGCTCACAAGAGACTGAAAAAAAAGAGGAGCACTAGCTAATATGATACGATTAAATCATGTACGATAGCAAGAAAATAAAAAGAGGGTAAGTGTTATGATGAAGTGTGTATTGAACAGCAACATAAACTGGGAGGGAGGAACAAATAGGTACAAGTTGTCATAATACAAGGAAATCATTATACAGTCAACTGGTCCATCTCCTAGCGGGAATCCCTCATTAATTTTCTTTTTTTTTTCGTGACAGTTGAAGCCGTGGCCAAGATCCGTCTATCTGTGTTTACCGCTGGTCACAAGACGTGCTCCAGGTGCGGTCCCACCGCTGGCGGAGAACATCTTTCTTTTTGCAATATAAGAGACAAGACACGATCGACACTTACGATCATCCACGAGGCAAACAGTAAGAACTGTTGGTTAATGCGAAGACACAATGGCATCTGGACTATATGTTCTCCCTCAGGATTATTTTGCCCATGCACGAACGCTGCCCACGTGTGTACAAACGCACAACGTGAGCTGGGAAAGGAGAGGGGGGGCAGGGTTAGGGCTTGTGGCGTTAGTTACTGACCTTAGTGCGGGTCCTGTTGCTTCTCCTGGGTCGGCTGTCGTATAGACCCTCCCGGGACGTGTTGTCCTCCAAGGTACAGGTGGAGACGGTCTCCACCTCCGTGGCTCGCGAGGACGGCCGCCCGCACACGCCCAGGGAGCGCAGCACGCCGCCCACGCCCATGCTGCTGGCGGAGGAGGTGGAGGTGCGGGGCGGCTTCAGGGGGAACACGGCGCTCGGGAAGACGACGCTACCGGTGCCCAAAAACCCCGCGGCCGGGGAGGCGTCCCCGGCCGCCCCTTGACCCCATACACCCTGCGGGGTGCCGTCCTTGGCCCCAGCCGGAAACCCCGGTGGCAGGAATTCCGAGCTGGGGTGATAGTACTGGAAGCCTACTTCCTCGTAGATGGAATCCTCATCTTGGTTGGTGCGGCTACAGCCGTCACACTGGCACGGGACGGGGCGCTGCAGCGAGAGATGCCTCGGGCACAGGGGGTCCCGCAGGGGGTGCGGCACGGCCCCATGGGGAACCCTCCTGGGCGGCTTCCTGGGAGGCTCCCTCCTGGGTATGGAAGGCGCCGAGGAGGCATCGGAGGAGTGCGAGGAGGTGTCGGTGGCGAGCCAGGGTAGCGGCGAGGCGCCCCTGACCAGGCGTGGGTCCAGGAGCTCTCGCTCGTCCGCCGCCTCAGAGCAGCACTCGCAGTAAAGGTGGGCCGGGTCCTCCCCTCCAACCATCACACCTCACGCCGCCCCACACGACTAGGAACAGGTACGTACACCACTCACCATCACACCTCAGGCCACTCCACAGGTGTGTGTACAGTCCTCACCATCACACCTCAAGCCACTCCACAGGTGTGTGTACAGTCCTCACCATCACACCTCAAGCCACTCCACAGGTGTGTACAGTCCTCACCATCACACCTCAAGCCACTCTAGAGGAATGTACATATTTCCTATGACACTTTAAGCCACCCTGCAGGTGTGCAAATGGTGTCGCCGATCACATCTCATGCCCACCCTGCAGGTGTTTACGAGTCTGGTCAACACAGCTCACGCCGCGCCCCACACATGCGTGCGCGGACTTGTTATACACATTCCTGGACACAACAACGCTCGACGACGACCCAATACAGTTGTACAAGCAACGTACACTACGTCCTCAAGCACTGCACCTCACTGACGAAACACAGGAACACTCGAGAAACACTTCACACGCCTCATGTATCACTCTGAAACACTTGTCGTCTCCGGAAGACACCGCGGGAGACCTCCAGACACTGCGACCTTAAGAAGAGGAGACGCGATGAATTACCAGGGCCACAGTACGACCTGTGAGGTAAACACCACGCCAGCGGCGCCATAAACGTCTCAAGGGAAGCCCTCCAGAGGGCCAACACAAGCCCGGTTAATCCGGGGACACGAAGGAGGTGTACTTAGAGGCGCCCCTTGTGAGAGAGTGAAGGCGTGGGCGTGCGTGCGTGCTGGTGAGGGTGGGGTTGGGGGTGTGGGTGGGGGGGAAGGAAGGAGGAGTGCGGCCACAAGCCCCCGGGGACTCGTGGGATTACGTCCGGTGTGGTAGACGCGGCGGTGGTGTGCTGCGGTAACCTTCCTCCCGGTATTGTCAGACGTCACTCACCTCCCCCCCAACCCAGCACACACACACACACACACACACACACACACACACACACACACACACACACAGCTACACCACACCACCCGTCCAGCCACAGCCACCACACTACCCGTCGAGCCACAGCCACCACAACACCCGTCCAGCCACAGCCACCAAACCATCCGTCTAGCCACACCAGCCATACCATCCGTCCAGCCACAGCCACCATACCGCCCACTCCCACCACACCATCCGTCCAGCAACACCCACCCACCACACCGCCCATCCACCCGCCAACGCCACGTGAACCACCCCATCGCCACCACACAGCAACCGTCCAAGCACCAGTACAAGCAGGTCCCGTCACTCCTGAGGCCAATCACCTGCACGTTCAAAACAAAACCTAGCAAGAGGCGAGCAAGACGGTGGGAGCCAGGAGCAGCGGAAGTTGAGGTGAGGGTTGCGGGCTGCACCAGCACCGCCGCTGCTGCTGCTGCTGCTGGTCACCCTGAACTCAACTGTTCCGTCCAGGACGCCAGGCGTCACCTCCCTCCTCTTACTACTCCTCCTCCTCCTCCTCCTAGCGGCACCTGCAGGTAGCGGGCCACGGGAGGAGGCAAGGGGCTCCTGGGTTGCAGCTGCTGTGCCCTGGATGGACACCACAGGAGTGCTAGGAGAAGTACGGCCTGCCCCAGGGAACACCGCCATTACCTCACGACCCCGCTACGTTCCCAACACACCCGCCAACACCACCCCTCGCTACGCTAGCTATCAACCGCCCCCATCCACCCCCGCCACACAACTACCACCCCCGCCACGCTAACACCCTATACCACTCGGTCACTTGCAAGACGTATTCTGTTTCCTCGGAGTCGGGACGCGCGACGACCCACAGGCCCCAGCTACGTGTGAGGGAGACCCAGACCTGCCGTACCCACCACGTCCTCTGCCAGAAAACCCACCCGGGTCCGCCTCACTGGTAACGAAGGACCCACGTCATGCGTCAGGAGACCCACCAGGACCCACGGTGTTGACGGCGACACAGGTGAAAAACAGGACCCACGTCGCTATACACATCTGCCTATCCCTCGACCCGTCCTACAACTGATCAAACACACACACACACACACACACACACACACACACACACACACACACACACACACACACACACCCACACGTACAAACAATCACATGAATAAAAAAAAAAAGAGTCACTCCCAAACATGTCTCTCGAGGCAGTCACCGCTTGCAAATAATTTCACACCACAACACTGGCTGGGCCGTGACAAGTCGTGTTATTCCCCAGGCCTTGTGCTGGCACCGATGTTGTCTGCCCAACCACACAGTGACACCACACTGTCAACATTCACCCACACCCGTTACCACGGTGAGTGAAGAATCACGTCTTGAAAGAAAAAAAAATTACGCACGAAACACGAGGACTAAAATCACTGTAATGCAAACAGATTCATGACAACTGCGCTGGAGCGCAGAGGAGCGACGGGGGGGGGGGAGCGAACACACCTCATTGCGGCGTGGGAGAGGAACACGTTGGAGAAGACCACGGTGACGACGGTGTCAAGATGATCTTTCCAGCGGCTGGCAATCATCGCTCCGGCGCACATAATAACAAGCTTGCACACCGCTAACTCTATGAGACCCCACCTTAACCAACACGAACGGTAGCACTCTCCCAAGCACACACACACACACACACACACACACACACACACACACACACACACGGAGGGCGAGGCTGGACATCTTGGTGACTTGGGGAATAAAATGTATTGACCCTTAAGGGGTCAAAGGGGCGGGTTATCATCCATGGGGAACGCCACGTCGTATACGAGGTGTCGTACCTCCTCCGTGTTCATGGGTCGTACCTCCTCCGTGTTCAAGTGTTCGTACCGTCGTATTCAAGGGGTCGTACCTCCTCCGTATTCATGGGTCGTACCGCCTCCGTGTTCTAAGGGTTCGTACCATCGTATTCAAGGGGTCGTACCTCCGTGTTCTAGGGGTTCGTACCGTCGTATTCAAGGGGTCGTACCTCCTCCGTGTTCAACGGGCATAAGCCTCGTTTACTTCGTAATCAACCACCACCTCCCCCCTCGGAGAACGACCACCACCACCACCACGGCCCAAGCTGTGACTGAACTTTTACCAGATGAAGCATCGAAGAAGGAGAGGGGGAGAGGAGTCTGTCTTGCACACGCTGAACTCGCACGGAGGCATATCACGTGAACCTTGAACTTCAGAAGGCATTACCAGCCACGGGACGAGGGGGGGAACGAGTTTCCAGTAAATGCCAGCCACTTATGTTCACGTGCTCATGACCTGCCCCTAAGGGGAAATGGGGCCGAGAGACGACGACCCCCCCAAATACACCAAACTGCCGAGTTCACCCAATTACTGTACCTTCGCCTCGTCACAGTTCACCCAATTACTATACCTTCGCCTCGTCAAGTGTCACCCAATTACTAGCTTCGCCTCGCCACAGTTCACCCAATTACTAGCTTCGCCTCGCCACAGTTCACCCAATTACTACACCTTCGCCTCGCCACAGTTCACCCAATTACTATACCTTCGCCTCGTCAAGTGTCACCCAATTACTAGCTTCGCCTCAACACAGTGTACATGGCCATGTTGCCACTTGCCTGTCAGCCAATACGACAATCCTTCGACACCTCCTTCAAACAACTTCCATTCCCTTCCCCTCGCAAAAGGCCCATCTAGGATACAGACGTCTGAATGAGCCACCTGTTTCCGTGATAATCAGAAACTCCATTGCATGGCGGCTCGGCTGGTCATCACAGACGCGTTCACCTGCAGCAACACACAATATCCTCCCCACCACAACAACACACCAATAACAACACACTCGACATCTATAGCAACACAAAACATACCTTCGGCAAAACATTATCCTCCCCCACACACACCCAATACATCATCAGCAACACACAAACCACCTGAAACAACACACTCCAAAGCCTCTGCAACAAGACCTTCCATCCTCAACAACACCAGCAGCAACAGCAGCAGCAACACACAAAGCAACTGTAACCTCAGAGTCTACATTTCAAGTCCGCTTGAGGAAGGAAACACAGTCGCGGCCTCTCAGCTCTGTCCTTGGGGTGCTGAGGACTTTCCCTCCCCACACCCTCCCTGCTCTCCCTCAGCGCGCCCCCCACCCCCTACTCACCCTTAACACGCCTTCCACCCAGCTCTCTCTCTCTCTCTCTCTCTCTCTCTCTCTCTCTCTCTCTCTCTCTCTCTCTCTGCAAGTTCCTCCAAGGTCTCTCTTGAGAAGCTTTTCTCCGCCCTACCTCAACCCGTTCTCACAGCTCCCTCGTAACGTGCATTCTCAGCACGTCCTCCAAAGTTCTCTCTCTCTCTCTCTCTCTCTCTCTCTCTCTCTCTCTCTCTCTCTCTCTCTCTCTCTCTCTCTCTCTCTCTCTCTCTCAGCACGTCCTCCTGGAGCACGTCTGCCCTAGTTCTGCCTCACCATCTCTCCCGCACATCTCCCTCCGGCACGTCCGTCTTCAGCATGACTCCTCCCCCCCCCCCACCCCACCCCCCCTCCCGTTGGTCCTCTCTCAGCACGTCTCCCGCACTCCTCCCTCGGCAGGCCTCTCCTCCTCCTCCTCCTTCCTCCCCGCCCCTCACCCCCACGCCGAGGACAAGCGGCGCCGGCCAAACAGCGGACCTTCCCCCCGTGCAGCGGCTCCCTCTTTAAGGGGGGAGTTGGTCAGACACCAGGAGCAGCAGCCACAGCCCCCCCCCCCCCCCGCCCAAAAAAAAAGCCGCTTTCCACACCTCCATCAATCCCTCACTCCACCACCAACCCCACTGCCACCCACATTGGAAACTCCCCTCCACACATGACCAGGAACAGAGGTATCTGGGTCCTCACACACACACACCCCAACACAGCCCCATCCAACCACGGGACTCCAGCTATCCAACCCTTCTCCGACACGCCACAATCATGATGGATGTGTGCACGCGTGTGTAATTAGAGGGTGACCACCTGGACCTTCACGCGAGAGAGGGAGAGGCAGCATGGAGAGGGAGGTTGGAGTGGAAGAGGCGGCAGGGAGAGGCGGTGGCAGAGGAGGGAACAGGCCAGGAAGGGAACTAACCCTGGTGTGTGTGTGTGTGTGTGTGCGGGGCCTCCAAGACGTTCTCGAGTTCCCACGCTCATGAGGTTCTGAAACCATATACCGAGGCTACAAACCCACACACCGGAGCTGTGTGAATCCCAACATCAGGGCCCCTGAACTTACAACGAAGCTATGAACCCTGACACTGCGGCTCCGAACCCACACAACAAAAGCCCTACATTCACAAATAGGAGACCTGAACCCATGTACCAAAGCAGTGAACCCACTCATCGAAGCCCTGAACACCCCACATACTACAGCACTGAACCCACTCTCTGAAGCCCTGAATCTCCACATACCAAAGCTCTAAACCCAAACACCGAAATCTTGAACCAACACACCGAAGCCCTGAAGCTTCACACAACGAAGCCCTGAACCTCCTCCACACGGGGTACCTCTAGAACAACGCCAAACCACGGCTTCGAACCGGCATAATGGGAGGGGGAGGTGAGGCGGGTGGAAATCATGCGACGCGGGTTGGAAAGCAGCAAAAGCAAAGACGAACCCGGGCCGAGTCATTAGTGACACTCACACCAGAATAATGGTAAATGTGGGTGGTGATGGCTGTACGCCCCTCCACCTCACCTCACACCCACACCTCCACCTATTGTCGTAACCATTAACTTAAACCATCCGAGGCTGTGCCACCAGGTGCTGCCTGGAAATGTACACCGCTGCTGCTCCTACTTCTACTGCTGCTGCTGTTAAATACTGCAGCGTGTTCTTGCTGCTACTACCACCGCTGCACCAGCTGGTGGTGCTGCTGCTGCTGCTGGTCTGTGTTTGTACAGCAGATCGGGAGCTCAGGCTGCCGCTGTTACCGCTGGCAGCTGCCCCTATCGATGCTGCTGGCTTCTGCTTGTTTCAGGCTGCCGCTGTTACCGCTGGCAGCTGCCCCTATCGATGCTGCTGGCTTCTGCTTGTTCCTGCTGCTGCTGCTGCTACTACCACCACCGCTCCTGCAGGTGTAGTGCTGCTCCTCTGTGTTTGTGCAGCGGGGTGGGGGAGCCCACCTGAGAGCACAAACACTGAGATTTCAATCTCACATTCTGTACTATGCGAACTGCGCCCCGTTCGTTCGATAACCTTCCCCCCCGGTAAAGAAATACGACGAAATGCAATATTTTAGTCCTTCCGTCCATTGAAAAAAAAAAAAAAAAAAAGGGCTATTGGTAAGCAGTGAAGTTCCAGATATTCAATAAAGCTCCGCCTCCCCCTTCCCCCCACCTCTCCCAACTCTCTCTCTCTCTCTCTCTCTCTCTCTCTCTCTCTCTCTCTCTCTCTCTCTCTCTCTCTCTCTCTCTCCAATAACAGGCCTCGCAGCCGACAGAAAAGCCCTGGCCGCCGCTTAACCCTAGACGGAGCAGGGAGGTTGACAGCAGACGTCGGAAGGGGAGGGGAGGAGGGGGAAGAATCAGGACGGAGTAGCTCTGGTGAAGAAGGGAACCCAAGGCAGGCAGAAGGATGGATGGATGGAAGGAAGGAAGGAGGGAAGGAAGGAAGGAAGGGAATTCCGCCAAGGAGGAGTAGCAGACCCTCTAGCGAGAGGTAGACCCCTCACTGAGGGATGGTAAAGACCAGAGCACACACACACACACACACACACACATAGAGCCTTACTAGTCGTCATGGGGGGGCCGTGGCTGGGAACACGACCTGACGACACGTGGGTAACGGAGGGTAGAATCACACCGCCGGGAGGGACGAGCCCTCACAGGAGGGACAAGCCCTCACGGTTGGAAAACGCAGGCTACACTCGGCGAGGACGGTCGGGAAACGAGATTTAGGGAACACGCAAAGCAAGCTACGTATGTCTAAAGGGGAGGAGGGGAAAAAAAAAAAAGACATGGAGAAAAAGGGAGGAGAAAAATGAATAAAGATGAGGTCGCTGACGACGTGGGAGTGGGCTGGAGTGAGGGAGGAGCTGGGCGGCCATGGAACGGGAGTCGACGCGACGGTGGAACTAATCTAGCACGGGGCCCGTGACGCCGCAGGCGGCAAGGACCCGTGACGACGCTGGGGAGGGGGGGGGCTAGTAGTTACGACCTGTGACGGTGGGGGACTAGTGGTCAGTACCCGTGAAGGTGGGGGCTAGTACTAGTTACGACCTGTGAAGGTGAGGGCCTAGTAGTTACGACCTGTGACGGTGGGGGCTAGTGGTCACTACCCGTGAAGGTGGGGGCTAGTACTAGTTACGACCTGTGACGGTGAGGGCCTAGTAGTTACGACCTGTGACGGTGGGGGCTAGTAGTTACGACCTGTGACGGTGGGGGCTAGTAGTTACGACCTGTGACGGTGGGGGCTAGTGGTCAGTACCCGTGAAGGTGGGGGCTAGTATTAGTTACGACCTGTGACGGTGGGGGCTAGTAATTATGAAGCTGTGACGGTGAGGGCTAGTAGTTACGACCTGTGACGGTGAGGGGCTAGTAGTTACGACCTGTGACGGTGAGGGACGAGTAGTTACGACCTGTGACGTTGGAGCAAGTAGTTACGACCTGTGACGGTGAGGCTTGAGGGTCAGTACCCGTGACGGTGGGGGGGGCGGCTAGTAGTTACGACCCCGTGACGATGGGGCTAGTGGTGGGGAACGGTGACGGTGGTGGGGGGGTTAGCGATGGCGACCGGTGACGGCGGGGGGGTGGAGGCGCGCGCATGAGCGGGCCCTCACCACAAAGGTGGACAGAACAAGTGCGAGTGATCCACACCGGAAGTGGCGTGTAAATGGCTCTCTTCCTTCCCTGCCGACCTCCAGGCTCCACATCCTCCTCCTCCTCCTCCTCCTCCTCAGTCTCGTTTTCTTCCTCCTCATTCTCCCCCCACCTCCTTCAGTTTCTACTCATAAGCATGTTTCCCACGTACCCTCGCTCGTCTCTCATATTCCAACTCTCTCTCTCTCTCTCTCTCTCTCTCTCTCTCTCTCTCTCTCTCTCTCTCTCTCTCTCTCTCTCTCCTTAGTCTTCTCCTCCTCCTCTTTCCACTCACGCTCACTCCTCATGTCTTCCCCTTCCTAGATACCTTTCCCTCTAACCACACAGACTCTCTCTCTCTCTCTCTCTCTCTCTCTCTCTCTCTCTCTCTCTCTCTCTCTCTCTCTCACACACACACACACGTTACCAGGATTACCCATATCTACCCACATTCAACAGATACGCCCCTCCAACTACCGTAACCCCGCCACCATCCACAAAAAGAGGGTCCAAGTGTTACAAGACGTAACGCAAATTGCGACTCATCCAAAGCCTCCAGGGCCCTGCCGGGGTGGACGCACGTCCAAGCTACGCTAGGCTGTACGCAACCACGTACGCGACTTGCGTGCGTCAATGCGTCCGTACGGACGAAGATACGTACGACAAAAGTCCGACTCTATCAATCACCTCGGGCGCGACGGTACGACCCTTGAGCAAGGCTTGTCTTGTGATCCGACGACCACTTACGGTCGTGCCGCTGTACCGTCGTGCCGACGGATCGTACCGTCGTGTCTCAGCGGTCAGTCTCTGGGAGCCCACGGTACCACATGAAACAGGAGACACCCAACACCAAAACCTCAACTCAAATCACTTGCAAAAAAAAAAAAAAAAAAAAATAATACATTTTCGTGATCTTATCGTGTACCCACAAACTTATAATCCACACCATCAAAACTATCACGACCATCAAAGAAAAAAAGAAGTTGCGTAAAAAGATACAAAAGAAACAAAATTATTCATCCCAAATCTCTCGCGTAAAAATAAATTAAACCCATCGCTAGTCTCCGCAAACCCGGGCACGCCAGCGTCCACGTCGCGATGTCGCTTTTTCTTACAACCGTCCATAAACTAACACCTTCCAGCCAAGTTGTTACCCCGTGAGGCGACGTTCATGTAATGGAACCTTGTAACGCTAACGAGGAGGGGGGGATATGCTGAGGGATACTACCAGAACTTATGCTCCTCGGGGAGAGGTGTGCGTGAGGTAAGACTAAATCCCCCGGGGCTCCCAATCCAGCCACAAGAACCAGTTCTGAGGCTCGGTGAGACTCTATGGTAAAGCGGCGGTGATGGGAGGGCTCAATGAATGAGGCTACAGTGTTGGTCCAGCCACAAGAACCAGTTCTGAGGCTCGGTGAGACTCTATGGTAAAGCGGCGGTGATGGGGGGCTCAATGAATGATGAGGCTACAGTGTTGGTCCAGCCACAAGAACCAGTTCTGAGGCTCGGTGAGACTCTGTGGTGAAGCGGCGGTGATGGGGGCTCAATGAATGAGGCTACAGTGTTGGTCCAGCCACAAGAACCAGTTCTGAGGCTCGGTGAGACTCCGTGGTAAAGCGGCGGTGATGGGGGGCTCAGTGAATGAGGGGCTACAGTGTTGGTCCAGCCACAAGAACCAGTTCTGAGGCTCGGTGAGATTCTGTGGTAAAGCGGCGGTGATGGGGGCTCAATGAATGAGGCTACAGGGTTGGTGAAGACCACAGCCGGTAGGACTGAAGTGTAGGGGAAGACCACAGTCAGTAAAGACACGTGTTGTTGGTGATGAATACAGTCAGTTAAGAGTGAAAGAGTTGGTGAATACCACAGTCAGTGAGAGTGAGGCGCTGGTGAAGATCACAGTCAACAAGACTGAAGTGTTGGTGAAGACCACTGCCAGTTAAGACCGAGGCGCTGGTGACGACCACATTAAGAAAGACTGAAGTGCTGGTGAAGACCACATTAAGAAAGACTGAAGTGTTGCTGATGACCACATTAAGAAAGACTGAAGTGTGGGTGAAGACCACAGCCAGATAAGACCGAGGTGTTGGTGCAGACCGCAGTCACCAAGACTGAAGCGTTTGGCGAAGACCACAGACAATAATAATGAAGTGTTGGTGATGTGTGCGTGGTGGTAGGGGGGGGGGGGACTCAAAGCTTTAAGTCCAGACTAAGTGCCACCTCTGGGCCAACACCCGACATCAGGTGGGCGGCAGGAGGCGGCCGCCCTTTCTCACCCCTCCTCTGCCGCCCCTGCACACACCTACCATATTACACCCAACACTAACCATACTTTCACTGCATGTTACCCCACAATTACGACCGTACTCTCAATTCGATGTCTGGACAGATCAAATCCCTATTAACTTCCTCACGCTAAAAAAAAAAAAAACTTATAAAACGTCATTATATCATCTCGATTATGAGGTGCTAGAAGCGCCCCCCTTACCATATACATCACACTGAACTATGCAATTATGCGGTGGTTCCAACTGCAGTGGCCAGCTGGGAGAACCCAGGCCTCACCCACCCTCAGACGGGCAAGCCCTCCTGACACGGCGAAAATGGGAACGGGAGCGCAACTTACTACCTTTGGGGAGTCGTCTGGACACAGCAGCAGCAAGCCAGCCCTTCCCCCAAACAGGGAAGTACCACTCCTCGCTCATTAAGACGAGGCCAACGGGGCTAGTCTTAACGTGTTCGCTACATGTACCACTACACACCTAGCTTATTGTTCCTGTTTTAAGAACTGCGTTCCACACGACCTCTTGTTATTGTGAATCGCGAAATAAAGTGAAGTGAGTGTGGTAGAAGATGGAGCGGGGTTCATGAGGCAGGAGGGGGAGAGAATTTACATATCATCCTTCAACTTTTTCCCATCATTTTTCTTCTTTTTTTTCTTATGTCTCATAAAGGAAGTGAGAGGAGATGTAAAGAAAAAAAAAAAAGATACTTATCGAGGCTTCTTGTGAAGTCTGTCCTAAACCAGGACTTCGATCCCTGACAAGAGCCTTCAACACGAGCGAAAAAAGGGGGGGGGTAAAGGGGGGAAAGAAGGAGAGGAGAATAAAGGGAGGGAGAGAAGGGAGAAGATGAGGAGGAGTGAGGAGAACCAGAAAGGGAGGGAGAAGACAATGGAGGGAGCTCCACGCCCTGCGGTGCTGCCGCCCCACACCTGAGGCGACGTGCTCGACCGATGGTCAGGGTCACAGGTCACACGTAATGACCCTCATTATTTCCGGAAGCCCCCTGCGTCACCCACCCTCCCGCGCCCCCCACCTCTTCTTGTGGGTGAGCGTCATCCACATCCCTCCCTCTTCCACACGGGGTGAGATCATGAACTCGCTCCCATCTTTGCTACGGGTGACCGTCAATAAAACCCCCCCCCACCCATTCCTCCCTATTCCACGTGGGAGAGGATTCCACACTACTGTGGGTACGTCCCTACCCCCCCATCCCTCACCATCCTTACTGTGGGTGTGCGGAGTCCGCCCCCCTTCCCCCCACACTTTCTGTGGGGTGTATGTGTGGTCCCCACCTCCACACGTTACGGACGTGCTGGTCCCACTCCCACACCTTTCGTGTGGTCACTTGCACCACAATCCCACCTCCCAATACGCCATACTCCTTCTCCGGTCCCCACTACACCACACTATTCCCCCCACCCCACTCCTCAGTGCACCAAACTCCACTCTCCCTCATCCCCTGCCCCTGTGTGGAACCTCTTGTCTTTCTTATGAATGCCCGCCAACCTCCCCCTTTCCCTTGTTGTCGGTACACACAACCCCGGCCCCACACTTCCTCCCTCTCCTTCTTATGACTGTCCACCACCGTCGGTCACAGTTCACGGTCCCCCTCGTCGGTATGTGGAGCCCCTAGTGTTGCTAGCCCCCATTTTGTTAGTGTGTGGGGTCCCCCCACACTGAAATCAACCCTCCACCCACCCACTATTTTCTTGGTGTTTTAAGTCCCCACAATTGTTAGCCCCCATTTTTGCAAAGAGTCCCCACTGTTGTGAGTGTCCCACTGCTAAAAAGAGTCCCCACTGTTGTGAGTGTCCCACTGCTTATGACGAGCACACTCCTCCATTCGTGACGCAGGTCTCCAACCACCTCCCCTTGGTGTGGATGACTGGGGTCTCCCTGCTGTAGATACGGGCCAGTCCCCCTCCTGTTGGACGTCCACCACCTGCTGTTGATACGGGCCAGTCCCCCTCCTGTTGGACGTCCACCACCTGCTGCAGATGCGCATTCCTCATCACCCGTCGTGATCGCACAGAGCCATCCCCTCTGGTGGGCGTGTAAACAAACACGCTGGACCCCCGACTGAAGGGCGTGTTGGACGTCCCCCTCCCGCCCTGATATAGGCACGCGCTACTATTTCCTTCTTGCGTTCAACGCCCACGTCCTACCCCTGGCGCGGGTGTCTGGGACCATCCACTACTGTAGGTTCTGCACCTGCAGCCACAAGCTGAAGGAGTGAATGTGTGGAGCCTCTATCTATCTATCTATCTATCTATCTACCTATCTGTCTATCTATCTGTCTGTCTATCTATCACCTCTCTCTCTCTCTCTCTCTCTCTCTCTCTCTCTCTCTCTCTCTCTCTCTCTCTCTCTCTCTCTCTCCACACACACACTCACACACACACAAGCATTAAGCCAAACTACTACCACACACGAACACACACGAACACACACACACACACACACACACACACACACACACACACTGACATTGACCAGAATTCGTGGAAGGCGATAAGACACGTGCACCAGTCGATATCCACGTCTATACGACAGACAAATACGCACAGAGAGAGAGACAGAGAGACAAACACAAGCACACACACGCACATCTCTCCATGTAAACAAATATACGTACGCAGACACAACAAAAACAAACAAACACATGAGTTACACAAGCATTAGGAAAAAAAGATAAATTGAAGCGTCTCCACATTTTCCATCCTCGCATATATATATATATATATATATATATATATATATATATATATATATATATATATATATATATATATATATATTATTCACTGCACTTGATCACCGTTTCCCGCGTCAGCGAAGTAGCGCCAGGAAATGACAAAAGAAAAAAAAAATTCCCTCCCGAAATGCCATATACATATATATATACATATACATATATATATATATATATATATATATATATACAGAGTCGCCTAATAACTTAATGGGTAAAATGTGTTTTGTGAAAGACGGGACACGATGTCTCGCTTTGCAGAGTGGTGCTCTAACCCCCATCCCCGCCCCTCCTCCACCCTTCCACCCAGTGGGGGATGGCGTATACGTGTGGCGTAAGACCCACTGCTGTGTGCGTGTGTGGGGGGGAGGTGGGAGGGAGGAGGGAGGGGCGATATGGGGAGGGGAAAAGCATGTTGGAGGAGCGCGGGAGTGGGAGAATGGAGGCAACCCTAAGGCAAAAAAAAGGTAGGCTTTCTATTCTCTCTCTCTCTCTATCTCTCTCTCTCTCTCTCTCTCTCTCTCTCTCTCTCTCTCTCTCTCTCTCTCAGTGAGCGACACCAACGCTTTCACTACATAAACTTAAGTTCCGTTCGATGTCAAAAACACACACACACACACTTCCCAAGCATGATACACACTTAAAAACCCACCCTCTGCCCGAGAAGCCCCACCACCAGCCGACCCACCCACCTACCCACTCCAAACAACACTAGCCCACCCTGTCCTCGCCCTGCCACTGGCGATGGCCCACCACCGCCCAACCCACACAAAGACACGCATGCCCCCCCCCCCCCCCCCAGAGCAAATCAACAGCGCATCACAACAACAGCTGGCTGGTCGGCTGGAGCCATCTGGCCACCACGAGCTACCTGGCCGGGCGAAGCCATCTTTCCTGCTGGGGGAGGGGGGGGGGTCATCTGACGCACCACCTGAGGAGGCAGAAGGTCAAAAAGCCACAGAGAAATCATTCATGGCAACACCGACTCCCATGCACCCAAGGCAGGTCGCACACACACAAAAAAAAAGTCCATTTCTCAATATCATTAAAGAAATGTGATTTTATGAACCCCTCGCGCGCCAGATGCGACCCGCGGACGCAATGCGTGCGTCACCCACGGCGCCTAGTGACGCAACCAGGTGCGTCACACACACACGAAAAGCACTGACGCAACCCGCGCGTCACACACGACGACCAAATACCCATTATGTAAATGAGCCCCGAATCCATCGGACGCTATCGCAACCTTTCGACCCGTAAGCCAGGCGAGGCTCAGTTCGACAAAAATACCGATTCAAAAAAAAAAAAAGAAAAAAAAACGGTATAATAATTATTCCACTACCATTTTCCATCGGTAGTTCAAATCTATCCACAGTGTCAGTAATGGCCAGTAATCATCCACCTTTTCCTCTCTTTCTCTCTCTCTGGAGACGACTGGGGGCGTCATCTTACACACCAAAGCGAAGGCCAAACCTCACCAGGGGGGGGTCATCTTACACACCAAAGCGAAGGCCAAACCTCACCAGGGGGCGTCATCTTACAAACCAAAGCGAAGGCCAAACCTCACCAGGGGGGGGTCATCTTACACACCAAAGCGAAGGCCAAACCTCACCAGGGGGGTGTCATCTTACACACTAAAGCGAAGGCCAAACCTCATCAGCTACTACAACCCCACACCTACCTCCTACCTCCTCCGTGAAACACATCGAGGTGGATGGCGCCAACACCCCGCCTCACATCACACACCCACACACCTTGGTGGGCCGCCTGCAAACCTCCACTGTAAAGTATATCATTTAAAATAGACCCCTGATGTAGGACGCGCTACCAATCGTCGTCATCATCATCATCATCATCAAAAACCCCCCCATCACCACCACCACCGAGCTCCACATGGGGCCTCGGGGGTCGATGGATGCAATGGTATTAACACCATCCCCTTCCTCAATCAACGTTCGCGTCTGTGGCTGACGGAGGAAGGGTCGCGTGCTACACACACACACACACACACACACACACAACACACACACAAGAACCCCACCTCGTCATTAGGCATGCATCTCCTACCGAAACCCCGTAACGAAGACATTGGTTCCTGATTACGGATAACGCGTGGCCCTCCAACGTCACTGCATACGATCCCTTCCATCTTCCTGTCCATAGCAATGATGGGGACCACCGTGCCCCGTCCATAGCAATGATGGGGACCACAGTGCCCCGTCCATAGCAATGATGGGGACCACCGTGCCCCGTCCATAGCAATGATGGGGACCACAGTGCCCCGTCCATAGCAATGATGGGGACCACAGTGCCCCGTCCATAGCAATGATGGGGACCACAGTGCCCCGTCCATAGCAATGATGGGGACCACAGTGCCCCGTCCATAGCAATGATGGGGACCACAGTGCCCCGTCCATAGCAATGATGGGGACCACAGTGCCCCGTCCATAGCAATGATGGGGACCACCGTGCCCCGTCCATAGCAATGATGGGGACCACAGTGCCCCGTCCATAGCAATGATGGGGACCACAGTGCCCCGTCCATAGCAATGATGGGGACCACCGTGCCCCGTCCATAGCAATGATGGGGACCACAGTGCCCCGTCCATAGCAATGATGGGGACCACAGTGCCCCGTCCATAGCAATGATGGGGACCACAGTGCCCCGTCCATAGCAATGATGGGGACCACAGTGCCCCGTCCATAGCAATGATGGGGACCACAGTGCCCCGTCCATAGCAATGATGGGGACCACCGTGCCCCGTCCATAGCAATGATGGGAACCACAGTGCCCCGTCCAACACAAGACACGAACTTACTGTCAACAAAGCTCTATAAGCAGAGCTTATGTGGTCAGTATCAACAACCAAGGGAAAACACACGATGCACACGGATGGCGTCACATCCCCCATGTAGACACATATGTGATTCGTGTCTGCACACCCTTAAACACACACACATACACACACACACACACACACACACACACACACACACACACACACACAACACACGTACATACACGCATACACGCACACACGCTCAACACGCCCACACACTCAACACAAGACTCAGGAGAGCCAAGGATCGTAAACTAAGACCAGGTGGGAATACCACCATCCCTTGCCTGACATCATGTGTCCCTCACATACACACCTCAAAGGCTTATCTTCTTAACCCTATGAGACTGGAGGGAACATTTAGCAAGGTCGATCCTCTCATCAATCCGTCTATCCGGACCTGTGAACCACAGTAATCATTCATGATGATCGATCAAGCGCACTTTCTAATCAACCTATACACAACCATTTCTTAATGGTTTCCACCCTGTAGTAGACCACGGTACACCAGTCCGCTGCAATGGAAAGCGTTCGCCAGCCATGGCTCCCGGATGCCAACAGTTTACCTTGACGTTTCCAGTCCGCTATCAATTCTCGGGTTTCCCGGGGTGCAGTATGGGGGAGGGGGGGGTGGCATGCCCTTTCTGCTACCTCCCCTCCTCCCCCTCAATGTACATAACTCCCGTCTTATAAACTCCTGCGGGGGGGAAGAATCGAACCTGGAAGATTTGTTGCGCCGTTTCTTTTTTTTATTTCTGGCCGGGTCACAGCGGGCTGCGAAGGGCCTCTCTGCACATCTTTAGCTTTACGGTGTCTCCCACTTGGGGGGGGGGGGGGGAAGAAGGGAGATGTTAGCACGTAACAGCAGTCAACACTGGGGACTTACATGATCTTCAAGAGGTACCTCTCTCTCTCTCTCTCTCTCTCTCTCTCTCTCTCTCTCTCTCTCTCTCTCTCTCTCTCTCTCTCTCTCTCTCTCTCTCGTTTTGAAAGCCCTCGCAGTCCACCCTACCATCCTCCGTGAAGGCATCAACTCCTCTTCTGTACACCCTGAAGGGGAGTCAGGTCGCTTGACATCATCATCCCCTCGCGTGTCACTCCCATCTTTCTTAGTAATTTCATCTATATATTATTTCTTCTCCCTTCCTGTACATCTCAGCAGTGGGTTATATTACCCCTCTTCCCCCTCCTGGGCACTCACCACCTGCCTTCAGCGGCCACTAAGAAAACGTGACTGGAAATTGCCTATAGTTCGTCCGGGGTCTCTAACAGAAAACAAGATTTTTTCATAACCATTCTAGAATCACTGTCATCACATGATACGATCCTTCATATAACCATTCTGGAACCACCATCATCACATGATACGATCCTTCATATAACCATTCTGGAATCACCATCATCACATGATACGATCCTTCATATAACCATTCTAGAACCACTATCACATGATACGATCCTTCATATAACCATTCTGGAATCACTGTCATCACATGATACGAAGCTGTGGTCTGTGCTGGAGAACGAGACACACACACACACACACACACACACACACACACACACACACACACACACCAGTGGTGTACAGGTACAGTCCCCAGTCCGGCATGCAACCCGGGCCTCAGATATGCCAGGCTGGAGGCGGGCGGTGGTCGGGTCTGTACGGGTGGGTGATGTGCAGGCATCATCTTCCACAAACACCCACTCCGTGTGTCACGACTCCGTGCGGGGCCACACCCGTGAGACGGAGCCGTCACAGCAGACCCCGGACTGTGGCCTTAGCCTGCAGAAGGGGGTTAGGTCTTGTAACTCTAAAGGCGGTAGAGTGACGACAACCACGTAAACCACAGATCACGTAGTCATGTGTCGATGAAAGGCGCATACCTAACGTAGTCAAGTGCCAACGACAGGTACATTGATACGCAGGTATGTGCAAAATAAAAATAAAAACAGGCTAACTTCCAGTGGTGACTGTTAAATAGACAGGTATACAGCCCAATAGATGGGTATACAGCCCAATAGATAGGTATACAGCCCAATAGATGGGTATACAGCCCAAGTGCTTAGTGTTAATGGATATGACATGAACGGCCGATGTAGTCAGATAACAGTGAAAATTAAGCATCCCATAAACACAGAAAAACAAGACATACACAGAGCCCACTTGGTCAGTCAGGTTCCCACACCACGTAGCCCCCGTTCACCGGGGGACACAGACGTTCTGGGGAAGATGGGTAGTTGAGGGGAACCGTTCACCGGGGGACACAGACGTTCTGGGGAAGATGGGTAGCTGAGGGGAAGGGGAGAAGGATACAGCCTCCACGTCCTCCTCACCACTCCATGGTCACACGTTGCCCCATTTCACTTGCCCGGGGCATGACCCACTGGGGCCCCGAAGACAAGGTCATCCCCGTTAACTCGTTGAATACGATGGTACTACTCTTCAGCACGGTGATACAGTCCTTGAACACGGCAGTACAGTCCTTGAACACGGTGTTACAGTCCTTGAACACGGCGGTACAGTCCTTGAACACGGTGGTACAGTCCTTGGACACGGTGGTACAGTCCTTGGACACGGGGCGGGACGACATCTGAGCACACTGGGACATATCTCGAACACGGAGGTGGACGATTCTCGATAAACCAGGTGTCGCGATCCTTGAACATGGGAGGGTACGGTCCTCGAGCACGACGGATCTCGGGTCCTCGCCCTACCACGAGATGTCCAAGCACTTACGAACACACGAGACCCCAGGCTGAGTAGACAGATTCCCCGAGGGTTCAGGACGTGCCCTGAGGCTGGCGGATCCGACAACATGTAACATGGTGAGACACACACACACACACAACCACACACACACACACACACACCACCACCACCACCACCACCACACATACCCCCGTGGGGTCACATGCAGATTGCGGTGAACAAGACGGCGCAGCAACAGCAGTGACACGGAGCAAACGAACGAACAGCAACACTCCTAGAGCAATCAGAAGGAACACAGTCACATCACAGGGGAACAGAGGTCACACACTCAACACAACGGTAAGGCCCTGCGGAGGGGGAGGCGGAGGGGCAGGTGTGATGGCCTGGACTCTCTTGACTTGGGTCGGGGAAACGACCGGCGGGACCAGGTCGTCCATGGACCCCAAGGGTCGTCCCATCGTGTCCAAGGGTCGTACCATCGTGTCCAAGGGTCGTAACGCCGTGTTCAAGGGTCGTACCATCGTGTCCAAGGGTCGTAACGCCGTGTCCAAGAGTCGTTAACGCCGTGCTCAAGGATCGTTAACGCCGTGCCCAAGAGTCGTACCGTCCGTGCACGTTCGTAACAAAGACACCCGCAAGACTTCATGGCATATGACATGCACGACCCTACACACACACACACACACACACACACACACACACGAGACACACACACTACCCTCGACACTGGTGCTGAGTGAGTGACTGGCCAACCTTCCCTACCTACGACCTCTGTAAAACGTCACAGAAAGAAATAGAGAGCAAAAAAAAAGCTTAATCCACTTAGAGGAGGGCGTGGTTCATGGTGGCGGACTTAACCTCGTTACCCGGTGTCACTCCGTAGCTAACGTGTCACAGACACCGGTAATCACCAGTCTAATGACACACACACACACACACACACACACACACACACACACACCTGACAATCGTCATCGTCTCTAACCCGTCGCCGGTGTCCCACATCAGGAACCAACTGCCGGCAAATATTAGAATAACTCTCAAATATGTCGATCACGAAACGGTCAGCGATCTGTTCATATCCGCCATAATAGCAAAAACAAGAATATGGTTCTCAGGTCTGGTCATCGCACTTGGAAGAAGCACAAAGAGCAAATAGAGAAGGTCCAGAAGAGGGGCAACATATATGTGGTACCAGAAATAAGGGAACTGAGATACAGGAAAGGACAACAGGCTTCAAAATATGCCAATCTTGGAAGAGAGAGGAGTGAGGGGTAACCTGATCACAACCTTTAGCGTATTCAAGCAGTTCGATGACACAGACAGTGTACAGTGCCTCGAGAGATGCAAGGATAGAGCAACCAGACGACATAAACATGAAAGCCAAGGCAAAAGACTCGATTAAAAAGACGTGGATAAGTACTTTTACAGCATAAGAGTAGTGGATGAACGGGACGAAAGGACTGAATAGCGTGATTAACACACAAATCTTAAAGGGACTGATAACATAGTTCCAATAGGGACATTTTAAAGAAGTTGCATGACGGTAGAGAATGTTTCAGAAATGCCCCCCCCCCCCCCACGAGCGGAAAACTTCTTCACCATAAGGTACAAACAGGTAATTACAAATAGTCAATTACGCTAAAGAATTACGCACAAATAATCACTTACGCTAAAGAATTACGCAAAAGAAAAAAAATAAGAAAAACAACTACAGGACCACACTTCTTCAGCGCGTCTGAAGACGCAAAACTAAGATGCATCATTGCATTGGCGGCATCCGACGCTACACATCGATACGCCGCACGGGACGCCGTACGCTGATGGGGGATATCATCCATCCACCCCCCCCCCCCGGCTCCCTTTCCGTCCACGCCCGCAGGCGCTGGGTAGGTTGGGAGATAGTGGAGTCCAGCGCTCGCCCCCCTCACCCCCTAATCTCCACAAACTCCCGCCCATCTCCAAATACGCAATTTTTCTTCCTCCCCCCAAAGCCATTTCTCCGCGTGTGCCCTCGTCGTCCAATTTGTGCCATTTATGTGCCTTTGAGTACGCGGGCGAGGTAGGAAGCCCCTGGGTGGGTTAAGGTCGGAGACGCAAGGCATCGGGGGGCATTGAAAATAGCTCTGACGACAGCAACGGAGAGGTTGGAGTGGGGTGAGGGAGGAGGGGAGTGTGACGACAGCAACGCGGGTGGGGGAGGTAGGAGGAGAGGGAGGGAGGGAAGGTGGGTGGGTGGGTGGGTCTGTGTGTGTCCACATAAAAGACAGCGGACTTCCCTCGAAAGCTGCGGCTCTCCCGCAAGACCACAGAGGGAGGGACGCAACACTCAAGGGGCTTCTTCACTGGCTGCGACCCGCTGATGGACGGACACCTTGCGCAATACATCCCTGCACACACCCCACCTCCTCCTCCTCCCCCAATCCATTTCATTCCTCTCTCTCTCTCTCTCTCTCTCTCTCTCTCTCTCTCTCTCTCTCTCTCTCTCTCCTCTCTCTCTCTCTCTCTCTCTTTTTAAACGTGGAATCTGTTAACGCTTTTATGACCACTGGGTTTTTTTTTTTAAAAAATACAGTACATGTTCCGCGAACGGTAAAAGTGTGTGAATTTTTCATAACGATCGGCCATCATCTTTCTTTTATATACATTCTACAAGCGTTATACTAAAATGTGAAGCTGTTTCAATCACAATTTTGAGTCGTTCGAGCCTAAAACAAGGGGAGAAATGATTTACAGTGCAGGTGTTGTTACAGCACAGTAAGAAAATGTCCCCCCAACCAAACCCCCCCAGCCAAATGTTTGGCTTTCGTTTTCTATGACAATGGCGGTGCCGGATGACTGCCCAACCGAACCCCGCTGCCTGGCGAACGACAACATCAGCCATGGAAGAAACAAATCTAATTGTAACCAAATCTTAATAAGGCTACATGACTTGCCTTAGGTCAGACCCGATCAGGTCACATGTAACATCCACAAAAAAACAGGGCAGCGTCGTCAACTCTATGTGAAAAAGACAAAAACGGTTACGACGCAATGGGAACATCCCCATCTCCGCTGAATCCTTTTGAACGGAGGAGCAGAAGATAATCAAAAGCATCGTTTGAGAGAGCAGCGGATAAGAAAAAGCTCGGGGTAATTCATTCACCTGACTCCACATTCCCTTCCTACGTGATTTCCTCCTCTCCCTACCTCACCATGAATGTTTACAGACACAACACAATAATTAGAAGTTGAGTGAGAGTAGGAATGTGAAGGCTGGAAGCAAAATTAATATGTATATGTAGGAATGTTCAGGCTGGAAGTAAAATTAATATGTATATGTAGGAATGTTCACGCTGGAAGCAAAATTAATATGTATATGTAGGAATGTGAAGGCTGGAAGTAAAATTAATATGTATATGTAGGAATGTTCACGCTGGAAGCAAAATTAATATGTATATGTAGGAATGTGAAGGCTGGAAGTAAAATTAATATGTATATGTAGGAATGTTCACGCTGGAAGCAAAATTAATAGGTTTATATGTAGTAATGTGAAGGCTGGAAGCAAAATTAATATGTATATGTAGGAATGTTCAGGCTGGAAGCAAAATTAATATGTATATGTAGGAATGTGAAGGCTGGAAGCAAAATTAATATGTTTATATGTGTATATGGTGCACTGGGAGACGTGGTAAGGCTAGCAAAGGTGGCTGAGGGTGTAAAATTGTTTTCTCGGCATCACTTCAACACTTCTACGTAGGCCAGGAGGGGAGTACCTCCCTGGGAGGCTCAGCGCTGTCTACAACCTACTGGCGCGGAGGGTGTAAGCTGGTTTCCAGACACGACTTCGACACTCCTCCAACTTACAACCGATTGCGGTGTCTAATGCACCTGTCGCATAGCCTGCTTTGCTCACTAGACACTTGCTTTCCAGGCTAACGCCTTCTGACAATACTGGAATTTGTGACAGGCAAACAATAATAATCGCCGAACCTCATAAAAAAAGAGGGGGAGGCCATTATCACCCGCCACCGTCGCCTCCAACCAAGCAGAGATCCCTCGTCCCCCGTGTCGCAGTTCGGAGTCCACAAAGACCGCCACAAATTATTTAGTTTAATCTGTTTACCATCCCGCTTACCGTGGCTTGGGCAAGACATTACAGGCACTCGACAAACTTCCGGCGCAAGATTATACAAATATATGCAAATATGAGACAACTTAACGAAGGTGGGCGGGCAGGAATGGGTAGCCTATTCTTAACCTACATTACCATTCCGGTCTAGAGCGTGTAAGGTTAATCGAACGGACCGTAAACCATTACCAGAATCATCATTATCATTATCAAATATCAAATAAATAACCACATTTCCATTATCATCATTACACACGCGTCTCTCTCACACCTCATTTTTTTTCTCTCTCTAACACCCACATCACTGGTATATTTAGAAAACGACCCACCACCCCACCTCCCTCCTTCCCCACCCCACCCACCACCCCCCCACTCTTTGGACTCACGCTAACTAAATGAAATTAAACGCAACACACCCTAGGAAGACTGGGTGTGTTGCATTAGGGCGTGGCTCCACGACGGGGAAGCAGTAAGTGTGGGGCGGTCGTGGGAGAGAGGGAGAGAGAGAGAGAGATAGGTGTGAGGTGCCCCACCTCCCCACCCTCCTCCTCATGCCAAACACACACACACACACACACACATACACACACACATGTTCTACTCCCACACGTTACTGTCATTATAGAACCTCGTATCAGCAAGGTCACACACCTCCCTTCCAGGGCGCCCTCACACCACTGCCCCGCTGCAGGACACACACACACACACACAGCTGAACAGCAGCTCACCTTTCCTCCTCCCCCAAAAAAACACCAACCTCTGAGAACACGTTTCGAACCAGGAATAAAACCTTATCTAACCTAACGAATACGTTTGGAACCAGGAATAAAAACCTTATCTAACCTAACGATCTTTAATCTTTCGTGGATGTTAATCCCTTCCATTTACATAGATAAGAGATTAATGAACATGTGTATAAATTGGTATGATAATCCACAAGGTTAATATACGACACATATACACACTTACATGCCACCGTTTTCATCACAGTGCACCACCTGTCTTACCTGGTGATACTATGTACGCTTCTCAGCTGGTGCTACTATGTACTTACCTCACCTGGTGCTATAATACACCGTCCCACAGCTGGTGCCTTTGCGATACCTGACCCTCCACCACCCTCAGTGTCCCCCAAGGCATAATCAAAGACACCCAGCTGGAGTAGCGTGGTTTCCTAGCCTTTAAGAAATTACTATCAAAGTAAAGATATGGTGATTGACCAACCAGAGGGAGCTTGTGCGTAGAATACTAATGCAAACAGCTGGTGGGGGGCCGTAAACTCTTAAGGTTGCAAGTATAAACAGGTGGAAAGGGTGGCATACAATTAAGGTCACCAGTGTATACAGCTGGTGGGGTTGTAAACACTTAAGGTTACTACTGTATACAGTTGATGGGATCGTTCAAAATTTAAGGTTAATGATGTAAACACCTGAAGGGGGTCGCAAATAATTACGGTTACTCGTGTAAACAATTGGTGGGGGTCATAAACAAAAAGAATACAAGTGTAAACAGTTGGTCAGGTTGTAAGCAAATACAGGATACCACAGCAAACAAGTAGTGGGGTCGTAAACAATACCGAACACCAGAGTAAACAGCTGGTGGCCTGCAAACAACACGGAAAGCAACCATACTTACAGCTGCCTGCTCGTACTCTCCTTCGTCAACACTCACCTGAAAGAAACAAAACACGAGAGTAAATATCTTGCTGCTAGCAACACAGCCAACACTGACAACACAAAAATAATGCTTACTGACCAAGCGTTGTTCTACTTATGAACGACATATAGAACAAGAACACCTGGGATGAACAGGGAGAACATGTGCAGCTTTGTTCTTTACAGAATACCTGTGTCTCCCTGCGAGAGAGAGACTGCAACACAACATGGGGGACTGGCAAGACCAGCACCGCAACACAGTAACTCCACGCCAACACAGACCATATCAGTGACGCCGGCAACACACCGTCAGTGTTGAAGGCTTGCAAAACTATGCCAACACAGACCATTGCAGTGACGTCTGCAAGACACTGTGTGTGTTGAAGGCTTGCAAAACTACGCCAACACAGACCACTGCAGTGACGTCTGCAACACACTGTGAGAGTTGAAGGCTTGCAAAACTACGCCAACACAGACCACTGCAGTGACGTCTGCAAGGCACTGTATGTGTTGAAGGCTTGCAAAACTACGCCAACACAGACCATTGCAGTATCGTCTGCAACACACCGTCAGTGCATAGCGGAAGGATCGTGGTATGTAGTGTTGAGCCTCCTACATTCTAAAAGGGTACATATGACCACTCCCAGTAAACACAAACCGCAAAAGAAATCACAAATCACCATGGCAGCAACACCCTCACCGTAAACCAAACCCCTACGTCAACACACAGCCACAACGAGAGACGGCAACACCTATCGCAACACATAAACCGTCAATACAACGCTAAAATAACACCAACACGAAAATATAAAACAGACAACCATCAATCACCAACACTAAAACAACACTACATTAACACCAACACGAAAATACAACACAGACAACCATCACACTTCATCACACTTATCATTATAATTCACAACTGCATTCGTGACAACAACCATTGCCAAACAATCCCTCACAACCCAAACAACCCACTAATTTCAGCACAACCCACATTTACATCACAACACCGCCACCATCCCCAAACAACCTGGAGGCAACAGAAGGCGAACACTAAAAACGACTCGGCCATCGCCACAAACACAACACTTTCTAACACTTGTGTTGACTTACAGAATTCCTCGTGATATTCGCTCCGGGTTGAATTGCTAATATTTTCTACCCAACCAACTCAATACATTACCCCATACAAGTCACTAACTACTACAGCTGAACTCGGCTACAATATACTGTATAACATTTCGGAGAGAGCTATGTTGTTTTGACCCTCCGTTACGTTGCAGAGTGGGTATTACGCGAACCTTATACAACGCACTATTATCACGCGAGCTTTATACAGTGTTATAAACACAGCCTTAAACACTGTAGCAACACACCTAGCCTCATACAACCTCTTATAACACTGCAAATTAAACTACCACAGACCACGATATCACAACCCCGCCACAAACATAGAGCCAATCACATGCCACAATACCACAATCACAACGCATCATTCACCACAATATCACCACCACAGTATCACAATCACAACGCATCATTCACCACAATATCACCACCACAGTATCACAATCACAACGCATCATTCACCACAATATCGCCACCACAGTATCACAATCACAACGCATCATTCACCACAATATCGCCACCACAAAACCATCACCACAATACCACAATCAACGCATCATTCACCACAATATCAAGACCACAATACCACAATCAACGCATCATTCACCACAATATCACCACCACAATACCACAATCAACGCAACATTCACCACAATATCACCACCACAATACCACCCCCACCACCCTGCCAAAAAAAAAAAAAATAAACACCAGAAGCCCTACAGTAGAATGTAAACAAAACAACACACCCCTGACCAACAAGATGCCCTTGTAGCTGCCGTAATAACAACCCCCTACAACCACGTATCAAATCCTTGTATCATTACTGTGCTAACCAATATTTTCTAGTAGACCTGACGTGTCTTTAAGGTTACATCTCCTTGGTTGCATCAGCACCTCACTCCCACGGGGAACTGAGTTCCTTATCAAAGCCATCTCATTGACGATATATATATATATATATATATATATATATATATATATATATATATATATATATATATATATTGGAAAGGATCACAATTTCGCGCGTGATGAAGTATATTCCTATGAGTCCGCGGGGAAATGATGAAACGCGATAAGTTTCCAAGTGCACTTTCGTGTAATAATCTACGTCTCTTCGTTGTATATCAAATGACTCGTATTCTTTCTTGTATCTCCCCTGATGATGTGATTATTACACGAAAGTGCACTTGGAAGCTTATCGTGTCTCATTTCCCCGGGGACTCATAGGTATATATATATATATATATATATATATATATATATATATATATATATATATATATATATATATATATATATATATATTCTAGCCTGACTGACTACAATACAATACTGTATTCATCTGGACTCCTCTCCATAACCACTACGGTAACCGACAAGAATACAGTACTGTATTTCTCTGGACCCCTCTCTATTACGACTACAGTCACTGGCTACGACAAAATACAGTGTTTCTCTCTCTCTCCCTCACCATCTGCTTCTGAGGTAGGACGGGAGCGATCCACCTGTCGAAGGCCATTACTGCACCTCTGCCGCTGTTGTGTATGCGGGAAACGGCGATGGGCACGAGGCAAACGAAACCAGTTTTAACTGTACAAGGTGAACATATCAACCCCGTTTCACTGCCTCGCTCTCAGTTATTTTTTCACTGTGGCCTGTCACCAGTAGCTTATATCATCTCACTGCAGTTCATCTACCTTTGTCTGATGTTCGCTACAATAATGAACACTGCCTCACAACATTTCACTGCGACAAACTCGTTTATCTCAGCTGTTCACAGCACCGCTGAACAGTGAAAAAAAAATCTTACTGCGAGTAATTCATCTTTCTCAGCTGTTTCACCGCAACAATGAACAGTGACGAACACCATCTCACGGCACGTAACGCACCTTTCTCCGGTGTTCACTGCAGCCTTCAACAGTGACAAACACCATCAGTGTCAAGACAAGTAGCTCATCTCTCTCGATATTTCACTGCGACAGTGACCATCAACTAACACCATCACTGCCACTGCAACAAAGTCATCTTCAACAGCCGTTCACTGCAACACTTCTTACAGACACTAACACCGACTCACTGCAAACCCAAGCTCGCTATCCACAGTTCACCGTCACCCTGACAGTGACCAGAACCACTTCACTGGCGCTTGAGCAGCTTGCCTTGCGTCATCAGTAGTTCACTGCGACACTTACAAACACACACACACACACACCATGATCAAAATCAGTGCCAGGCGAGGGCAACAGAACTGTAACATAAGACTCGTCTGTATCACAATAGCCTGTCTGGTCTGTGCCGGGTGACATAGACAAGCCTCACCCATCCACATCCTCCCGTGGCGTGGACGGATGACTCTGCCCTCATCCAGCAGCACCAGCAGTAGTAGTAGGGCCTGCAACCACAGCAGCCGCTGCAAGAGCAATAACCAGGCACACACACACACACACACACACACACACACACACACACACACACACACACTCACTCACTCTACCTGGACCTTGGCGGGGCTTCACCAGGGAGCCTGGCCTCACCAGTCACAACATGGAGGACTCTGGCGGGAACCTGGCCTCCTCACCAGTTCACAACCTCGAAGCCTCTGGCGGGAACCTGGCCTCACCACCAGTTCACAACCTCGAAGCCTCTGGCGGGAGCCTGGCCTCACCACCAGTTCACAACCTCGAAGCCTCTGGCGGGAGCCTGGCCTCCTCACCAGTTCACAACCTCGAAGCCTCTGGCGGGAACCTGGCCTCACCACCAGTTCACAACCTGGTAGCCTCTGGCGGGAACCTGGCCTCACCACCAGTTCACAACCTCGAAGCCTCTGGCGGGAGCCTTGCCTCACCACCAGTTCACAACCTCGAAGCCTCTGGCGGGAGCCTGGCCTCACCACCAGTTCACAACCTCGAAGCCTCTGGCGGGAGCCTGGCCTCACCACCAGTTCACAACCTGGTAGCCTCTGCAAGAGGACAAGCCTTACCTAGCCCCCAAGAAACCTTCGTCAGTCTACCCGGGCATCGCTAAGACCACGACAGCCGTCATCTGACCAAACACACAGGAGCAAACACGCTCATCGCCTCTCTCTGTTTCTCCCTCATTCCTTGACGCGAAACACGTCCCGCTACGAGTTCACTCTCGCGTCATGTACGCTCACACTGATACGGTGGTGGAGCGTGCTGCAAGGTCACGCTGGTGGGTGTAGTGCGCTGTCAGCTCACACTAGCGGAGTAGCGCGTTGCTGCACGATCACACTAGGGTGTGGGACATCAGTTCACATGAATGTGGGCGATGCGTGCAGCAAACTCACACTAGTGGGGAGAGTCAGCATGCTCTATAAGCTCACACTAGTGTGGGGAGATTCAGCATGCTATATAAGCTCACACTAGTGTGGGGAGATTCAGCGTGCTATATAAGCTCACACTAGTGTGAGGAGGTCTAGCATGCTTTATGCTCACACTAGAAATCGTCTGTTATGCCCCAGGGACACAACAACTGCACTGGTCTGAGAACAAGGGACGAAATACGAGTAGCCCTACTCAATGTAAACAAACCCAGAGGTGTTATGAGAAAGGTAGAGTACGTAACGTAAACAAAGAGACGTATGGGATGCAACATGCACACACCAGATGCGTAAAGGACATGTAAACGTCCTCCAAGCATCCCTGTTATAACGAACGTGAAACAGCCAGCCACGTAGAGAATGTGTTACGCACCCGAGCAACGTAAAACAGAAAACGTGCACACCGCTTCGACGCGTACGGAGTAAAAAGTATCGTATACATAGCGGATCATCTACACTGACAATGCCGTCCTAAGCTAGCCATGTACACAGAGGGGGGAAGGTACCTGTGTAGCGTACACAGAGTAGTGAGTACATCATCTACACTGACAATGCCGTCCTAAGCCAGCCAAGTACACAGAGGGGGAAAGGTACCTGTGTAGCGTACACAGAGTAGTGAGTACATCATCTACATTGACAATGCCGTCCTCAGCTAGCCATGTACACAGAGGGGGGAAAGGTACCTGTGTAGCGTACACAGAGTAGTGAGTACACCAACACAAAGGCTGGTGTAAACACGGGACAAGAGCGCTTCTACACCTACGGTCATAAGAGCATTAAGGTATGTGTGTGTGTGTGTGTGTGTGTGTGTGTGTGTGTGTGTGTGTGTGTGTGTGTGTGGGGAGGGGGGAGGGGCGGAGGGGTATGGCTAGGGCTGCGTGTTATCCATGTAAGCTTTGGCTAACAAGGCACATTCTTAAGAAAGACTCACGAGGGGGGGGGGGGGGGGGATCTCAACGACCAACGCCCAGTCGTTCAACTGCTACACGATTAATGAACTAGGGGCAGGGGTAGGTGGGTGAGGGGGGGGGGTGGCGTAACGATGATGTCGTTTGACACTGCCGTTTCAACGAGAACGACCATTTAAGATAGCCAGTCTTTTAAGAGGATTTATCTATCACACTGAACGAGATTTCCTTGTTGACGTACTGCACGTCCCGGGAAGCGTTCGTATGTAAAGCATTCCCCCACACGACGAGCAGCAGGCTATGAATATATACACACAGTTGAGGAATCACATTTTAAGTGGCTGGTCATAAGAGTGACCAGAGATAATCACAAAAGAGATTACGACCAACGTGGGGGCTGGACACCTCTACGCTTTGGATAAGCACACGAGTGAGGACTGTCTCGACAGCACATGAAGTTTTACAGAGCAAAAATCTATGGCTGATCCATTATACATCTGGTGGTCATCTAGCTGGACATTATGTGATGTATAGTTACATAGTGATTGAACTGCAGTAGTACTGTGTGGACGTGCATTATGTATTCAATGGCGAACACTGAGTCACGTAAAGTTACATACTTGCATCACCAAAGGACAACTGTATTCTGTACTTAAATGGTGAACGCTGTCATGAGTATTTTTCCACGCTGCTCGCGTTACAGTGATACAGTAGCTGACGTACACAAAGCTATCTGCTTCAGGAGGTATAGGGCAGTTCTTGTATCAGCACGAGCGCTGGTGGATAAAAGGTGTATGTTGTGACGGTGGTTGGGTCGGGCGATCGCCCCTCTGACCCTCGAGGAAAAGTGTTATTATTGAGTCAGCTGTGGTCAGCTGGTTCACTACTCCAACGGGCTGAGAGCCGAGTGACATGTCTGATAATCTTCTATATTTACACATGTAAGAGAACAGGAAACGCTCTCTATAACTGGCTGATCTGTTACCTCAGAGCCTTGTGAATGATCAACCAGCGCCCCTGTGACAGACTGTTACAAGCCACCAGCCCCTGTGACTGACTGCTACAAGCCAACAGCCCCTGTGACTGACTGTTACAAGCCACCAGCCTCTGTGACTGACTGTTACAACTCACCAGCCCCTGTGACTGACTGTTACAAGCCACCAGCCCATGTGACTGACTGTTACAAGCCACCAGCCCCTGTGACTGACTGCTACAAGCCAACAGCCCCTGTGACTGACTGTTACAAGCCACCAGCCCATGTGACTGACTGTTACAAAGCCAACAGCCCCTGTGACTGACTGTTACAAGCCACCAGCCCCTGTGACTGACTGCTACAAGCCAACAGCCCCTGTGACTGACTGTTACAAGCCACCAGCCCATGTGACTGACTGTTACAAAGCCAACAGCCCCTGTGACTGACTGTTACAAGCCACCAGCCCCTGTGACTGACTGTTACAAGCCACCAGCCCCTGTGACTGACTGTTACAAAGCCACCAGCCCATGTGACTGACTGTTACAAGCCACCAGCCCCTGTGACTGACTGTTACAAAGCCACCAGCCCCTGTGACTGACTGTTACAAGCCACCAGCCCCTGTGACTGACTGTTACAAAGCCACCAGCCCCTGTGACGGACTGTTACAAGCCACCAGCCCCTGTGACTGACTGTTACAAGCCACCAGCCCCGCGATTGACTGTTACAACCCCCCAGCTCCGTGACTGAGTTCATCATGACCCACCAACCCTGTGACTGGACTGATCACGACTGGCTACACATGTGCCCGGAGTGATCACGACCCACCACAAGCTTCTGACGAGGGCCGTTTTGATCGACCCACTCCAGTTAACAGCTGGGATGACCCCCAAATCCTAAGCCTAGGCAAGACGGACCTGAGAACGGGTCGAACCACTGAGAACGACCCTCCACTGCTCCTCCTCCTCCTCCTCCACACACACACACACACACACACACACACACACACACACAGGCTGAGCAGTTTATCACGACCACAACACAAGTGGGGGGGATTACCATTTAAACCTTACGTTAAAGCCCCCCTAGACACACGCTGATCCCGTTAATATAAGCACTGAGGCTTCTGTTCAACTCCTCCTCCTCCTCCTCCTCCTCCTACAATCTCACGAGCAACGTACTCGACTCAACGCCCTGCCCTCCCTCCCTCACTCCCACCTCCCACCGACCTCCAACACCAGACGTTCCTCACACTTGTAGGGTCTTGCTTGACGTCAGCCGTCGGGTGATCTGGGCCGAGTGGAACGCCCAGAACCCAACTGGATAGCACGCCCAGAACCCAACTGGATGGCACACCCAGAACCCAGCTGGAGGACACACCCAGAACCCAAATGGAGGGCACAACCAGAACCCAGCTGGATGGCCCACCCAGACCCAGCTGGATGGCACACCCGGAGATAGCTGGATGGCACACCCAGAACCCAGCTGGATGGCACACCCAGACCCAGCTGGATGGCCCACCCAGACCCAGCTGGATGGCCCATCCAGAACCCAAATGGATGGCCCACCCAGCCCCAGCTGGATGGCCCACCCAAAACCAACTGGATGGCACGACCAGACCCAACCACAATACCGTGGAAGCCGGCTCCCTGTGGCATACGACCACAACACAAGCGACCCTTCCAAGTGTAGACGACCAGGTCGCCAGGTTCACCCTGTGAACGAACCAGCTTCAGGAGGGTTCAGTTCGAACACCAACCTGAGAACAGGTGCGTCACCCGTGTGACGTGTTACACCTGTGTGACGTGAAGCACGTGACCTCAGTCGTGTTACACGCGTGACCTCAAGCACGTTAAATAAGACGAGTTACACGTTCACCCTTATAAGTGTGGCCTGAAAATTGCGTTACACGTTACAAAATGGGGCCTGAAGTAACGTTACGTGTTTCACAGGTGTAACGTGATATGCGTTACACGAGACACTTTACACGCGTGACATAAAACAGAATAACATAGATATTTACATCTACATAACATGGCATTTACTGAGACATCACTAGGCGGACCGACCCCCATCACTAAAGGACACACACCCCCCATCACCTCAGACTGGTGTCACCAACACACACACACACACACACACACACACACACACACACACACGTCCGGTGCCACCTACGCTCTCTGCTTAACCGATAAAAGTGGACATCCAGCAAGACCTTGTGGCGAAGAACTTAATGGGATCTTGAGGCGCTCTAGCCCATGGGGGAGGGAGGGAGGATGGAGGGAGGATGGGAGGATGGGGTGGGATGAAGAAGAAGAAAAAGAAGGGGGGGGGGGTCAGCCGAGAATGGGGGAGGAGGAGGAGGAGGAGGAGGGGGAAGGGGGAGTAGGAGGAAAGGGGAGGGGAGGGAGTACAGTAGGGGAGGTGACCCACATCAGTTGACCTCGGTCTGGGGTGTTGTCTGGAGGGGGGGAGGGGGGAGGCAGGCAGAAGGGGGGAAGGGGGATTTACATAGTGTGTTCGTGTGTGTGTGTGTGTGTGTGTGTGTGTGTGTGTGTGTGTGTGTGTGTATCAGGCAAACAAACAAACTCACACACACCCTCAACCCATGCTCCAGTGTGTTCAACCTGAGACGCGAATATCCACAGTTTATCAAAGCGCTTCTTGCTTTTCACTCTACGCGCTCAGCTGATCAGGTCACCATGTGAGGCAAACGTTGCCGTGCCGGCACCAACAAGCGAGGCAAACGTTTCCGTTCCCTCAACAGCAAGCGAGGAAAACGTTTCCGTGCACGTATCCAACAAGCGAGGCAAACGTTTCCGTTCCCTCAACAGCAAGCGAGGAAAACGTGTCCGCGCCCGTACCCAACAAGTGAGACAAACGTTTCCGTTACCTCAACAGCAAGCAAGGAAAACGTTTCCGCGCCCGTACCAACAGGCGAGGCAAACGTTTCCCTTCCCGCACCAGCTCCCTCGCGCAAAAAAAAAGAAACGTTCGAAAATAATCTAGACCGAGATGCCCTAGAAGAGGGAGAGAGGGAGGGAAGGAGGTGTACACATTACACGTCCACCACATCCATCAGCAGCGGGTCTTAAGAGCACACTCGCGCATGATGAATCGCCTCATTCCAGCGTGTCTGGCATTCCGCCAGCAAAACTTTCCAGATTGACTCCAAGCCATTTATCCTCCAAGTCTCATGATAAGAAGCATACCGCAAGGGCGCCCCGCCGCCCGCGCCGCGCCCGCCGCCCGCCCCGCGCCCCCGCATCCCTCCCAGTGATGTGGCCACACCACATGCATCATCCCCCTCCTGCAGCGTGGCCATGCCATACCACACACACACACACACACACCCACATCCCTCCTTGTGGTGTGGCCACACCAGACATGGATCATCCCTCCTTAACCCTCCTCCTCACTCCTTAACCCTCCTCCTCACTCGCACACCTACATCCCTCCCTGTGGCCGCGTGACCTCACCACACACACACACACACACACACACACACCATGTCTCCTCCGGTGTGAGCTTATAACACATCAACATCACCCTCTGGTTTGAGGTTACGCCGTGACACAGCTTCTCATTCTAACGTACGCAGATGACACGTCAAACCCCCTTGTACTTTGCGCTCGTGGCGATACGTTACTCCTGTAGAGTTTGCTTCCCACACACACACACACACAGGCGCGAGGGATAGTCAACGCCCGTCGGAAGACGTTCCTCTCTCCTCGGCAAGGTAGGCAACGGCAGCAGCAGGAGGAGAAGAAGCGTCAGGCGCACGAGGGAGCGGAGAGGCATCCAGGCCCGAGAGGCACGATCTGAAATGCTGATGGCCGTGAGAGGCATTAAGTCGCCAACAAGATCACCGTGAATCTCTGGAGGAACCCGACCTCCCCCCCACCTGAATTATGCATCGGCCTCACTCATCCATCCTCTCCCCCTCCTGAACCGAGGGAAGGGGGAGGGCGCCTGCTGAGGGAGACGCACCCTGGTGACGATTATACACGAAAGCCTCAGGGTGTTTACCTACCCGGGGGTTCACACCTACTGGGATCCAGTTATGCGAGAGGGAAGTCTACGCCTTCCCTAACCCTCAGTGTGATCTGGGCCTCTGTTATCCTCTAGGTCTCTCAGCCACACCAATTCTTAACACGTCCAACAAGCTTCGTGGAACTTCTCGAGCCTCCGGCGGGATCTATGACACACTTTTTACCCACAGCCAGCGACTGGTGCTCTGGTGGGCCGGGCTGGGGAACTAGGGGTTTATCTGTCGCTCACCGGCGGAGGAAGAGAAAGAGAGGGAGGGAGGGAGGGAGTCATCCGTACACTCAGCTCGCTTCGAGAACTTTACGAGCCGTAAGTCACACCCCTGAACACTCACTCCCTCCTTGGCCAGGGCGATTCGTCCTTTGAACACGACGGCACGACCCTTAAACACGACCCTTAAACACGACGGTACGACCCTTAAACACGACGGTACGACCCTTCAGCATGAATAAAAAAAGAAGGTAACAACCATTCAAAGTGGCGATAACGACCCTTAAACACGACGGTACGACCCTTAAACACGACGGTACGACCCTTAAACACGACGGTACGACCCTTCAGCATGAATACAAAAAAAAGAGGGTAACAACCATTCAAAGTGCCGATAACGGCCCTTGAGCACGACGGTACGACCCTTAAACACGACGGTACAGCCCACTGACCGTTACGTTACATCGACCTGACCTTTCATGGGCCGTTGGGATCACAGTGTCAAACACACAGCATCAATGTCCCAGTACAGCGACACGAAAAGATCATCTGAAACACGGCCACAAATCATCATCCTCTTATCTCGATTTCCTCATCGTTAAGTCTGCCTTGAGAGGCAAAAGTAACGAGTCTCAAGAGACGACGAGGTAGAACACCTCGCGTCTTGGGCCGACACATGTGCAGCGAATGAGATTACGAGCCCGGGCCCAGGCCCTGGGCCCAGCCCAGCCCAGCCCAGCCCAGCAGGGCTAATATTGGGGTAATGATTGGTGTTCGACAAGCCGCCAGGCTCATGCATATTCCGTCGTGTCCCCAGCTAAGACCGCCGGGTATAATGCGATGACCCAACGTACTCAAGGCTCCTTGTAGCATCAGGGGGGAGGGTGGGGACACGATCCCCAACCCCTCCCTCACTTGGTTCCCTGGGACACCACCACCGTCATCCCCTCCTTCAAGATGATCCTGCGACCGCGCCATTATGAAGATGACGTCCTAACCAAACTACCCAAACGACTGCGTATGGACTGGATTCCCTCCTGCAGGAGATCATCCCAGGGGCCACGCCCTATAGAGAGACCCCAAGCATGAAGACAGGCCACTGGGAAAGGAACTGGAGCAGGAAGGGGAAGAAGACGAGGAACTGGAAGGAGATAATTGAGAAAATAATCAAAATAGGGAAAGGTTGAGCGAAAGAATCTGGTGACAGACGAAAGAAGCAGTACAGACGAAGAAGAAGAAGAAAGAAATGAGAGAATATGGTGACAGATGGAAGAAGCAGTATAGATGAAGAAGAAGAAGAAGAAGAAGAAGAAGAAGAAGAAGAAGAAGAAGAAGAAGAAGAAGAAATGAGAGAATTTATCAAAAAAGATTGAAAAAAAAAAATTATAAGTCATATACGAATGAAGAAACAAAAACAGAAGGGAGAGGGGGAGGGAAAGAGATGAGAGTGAGGGAAGCGAAGAGGAGGAGGGAGGAGGACTGTGTTGTCGTGTGGGGTGACGGAGGTGAGAGTAGTGCCATGGAGGCAGAGCCGGAAGCCACACCAGTGCCACTCGCCTTGACTGGCACACCATAGACTGGCCCTCCCTCCCTCCCTCCCACTCTACCACTCTCCCTCCCTCAGTAGTGTTTTTTCGGCCCCTCCCACACAACGCCCAGGGATCTTCCCCAGTTCCCTGGCTCACAACCCTCCTCCCTCTCAAAACCAAGGGAAAGGAGAGGGAAGTAATGGCGTGTATCTCTTAAGTGCTACGCGGACGACACCAGTTCTGCTAATATGGGTGGATCAAAAGACAAAAGAAAAACTTGCGGAAAAAAGCTTAAAAATAAAACAAAAAATCGCTAAAACTTTGAGAAGAAAAACAAGCTTAAAAATAATAAAAAAAGATTGCTAAAACTTTGAGAAGAAAAAAAAGCTTAAAAATAGTACAAAAAAAAATTGCTAAAACTTTGAGAAGAAAAAAAGCTAAAAAAAAAAATACAAAAAAAAATTTGAAAAAAAAATTTTTCCCCAAACAAAATTGCTAAAACTTTGAGAAGAAAAAAAGCTAAAAAAAAATACAAAAAAAATTTGAAAATTTTTTTTTTTTTCCCCCAAACAAATTTGCTATAACTTTTTTTTTCCCCCATACACAAAGTCTGTAAATAAAGAAGCGTCATGAGAATGTTAACACAACATGATCTAAGAGTCTATCATACACGTAAAACTTAATAATATCACGGTCGCATCAAACAAGACATTGTAGCAATATGTAAGGTGGCGAGTGGTGTGATCGTGTGCAATTTACGCACAGCAACAGATGAATGGAAGTAAAAAAAAAAAAATACCTAAAAGAACTATCCTTGTACCAAAAACTTCACAGATTGGAAGAAACACACGCGTCAACACATCGAACAGGTATTCCCATGCAACACATCCGAGAGAGAGACAAACCGGCGATATAAATAATATACGAGGGAGCCGCGCAAGGAAGAGGGCGAGCGTCGTGAATATTTGGCCTTACGAGATTTAAAGACGCGTAAAAGGAGGAAGGAATGAAACCTGCGGAAGAGGAGGAGGAGGAGGACGAGACGATCGGCCGAGCGAGCAGTTCCCGACCGTACGTGCCCACTGGGGGGTGTGGGGGAATGACGCAATGTGGTGGTCGTGGCTAACGGCAAGCAACAGTGTGGTGGAACAAGTCAAAAACATCCCGCCCATGTGGAATGACAGCCCTGTCTCATCTGGCCGTGACTACACACACACACACACACACACAATCATTAGCGCTACTGACTATGGGTTCGAATTCCTGGTGCAGTAGTCGGTCCACAGCCAAACCCATCTCATCTTCCCCTCGGAGGCTAGTCAGTAGGTGAGTGTAACTGGCTTAGGCTGGGGTATGGATATTATATATATATATATATATATATATATATATATATATATATATATATATATATATATATATATATATATATGGTACACATATACAGGTGTGTAAAACTCTTTCCCCGTAACACACATTTAGTAAACACAATCCTCTCTCTCTCTCTCTCTCTCTCTCTCTCTCTCTCTCTCTCTCTCTCTCTCTCTCTCTCTCTCTCACACACACACACACACACACACACACACACAGAACCGCTGGTAACAAAAGAAAGGACACGAGAAAACACCTTCTAGGAAGGATCACGCCGGATATATATATATATATATATATATATATATATATATATATATATATATATATATATATATATAACGCATTCACGGCCAATGCCTTCCTTCCCGTGACCAAAAACGCTAAAAAATATACGAACTCAGAGGTCTTGATCAAGCTAACATCCTAGCACCTGTAATGCTCTAACGTCCAAAATCATATTCAAGGGAATGACATTTTATAAGGGGGAAGGTTGTGAAAGGATGCATGCATGCAATAACGGTTACTGAAGAAAAAAATATAGTCTGCTACATTGAGGCAAGGAAACACGTAGTCCCTCCCAAAATTTACTATATTCCCGTTTTCTCCTCACACCCGTTTTCTATATTTATCACCTCATCAACAGCGTACTTTATAAAGCTCTCATCACTGCTACATCATAAACATACTTTTTTATTATCATCTATTGCTAAATTCAGCTGCCTAAGTGCACGCTTAATGAAAGGTACTGCTTAATAACGACATACTTATTACATCGCTACATGATATACATGTTTCAAAAAGTATAGCTAAATCCAGCTGGTCTTAGTACACGCTTCATCAAAGATACTGCAAAATAGCAGCACAATTATTACACGTTCAAGTCAGGGTATTGCTAATCATAGCAAAATTACACGTTTGATTATATGTTTGGAGAGAGACTGCAGATTAAATACATGTTTAAAGGTACTGGCTGATTAACTACAGGTTTAATTAAAGTTACAGCTAAATAGAGCAGACTACAAATATAATCATAGGTGTTCCTTGATACTACTAATTTACAAGCTTAATTAAAGATATAGAATAAGTACAGTTTAACAGCAACATGTTTAATTAAAGATATAACTTAATAACTTCGTATCTAATCAAAGATATTGATAAATATAACACAAACTGCAACTTTAATTAAAGTTAACCTTAAATAAAGCAAACTAACCATACGTCTACCTAAATATATTGTTATATACATGTAAGCACACGTCTGATTAAGGTTATCGCTACATATAACTTAACCACCCGTTCCGTCCTTAGCTTCAGTCTTGGAGAACTGGCTCTCACAGAAAACGTGGTCGACAGCGGGAATACCGCGCAAGGGAGTACTTCCCTAAATATGGCGGGCTTACTCCTAAATACCGAACCCTTCCTAAAATAGCCATCTGCGGACTCATCCGGGATAGTGGACTCACCTAAGACAGTGGACTCAACTAGGACACCTGGCCCCATGTGAGATACCGGACTCATTTGACACTATGGCCCTCGCCAAAGACAATACACTCGCCCAAAGATACCTGGATCATCTTTACATGCTGACGGGCCAGAGGAAGCCAACATCCACTGTCCGACTTTCGGCCAGGTTTGGTGTTCTCGCAAATGCCTGGCTGTAAATCTTAAGACACACACACACACACACGCAACACACACATAGAGGCATTCCTGTGGCGACAAGCCACGCGTGTTGGCGCGGATCACACCCAACTTTTCCCTGCGGCACTGGAGCAACGTACCTTCTTGCGGCGCGCGTTGCGGTGGCTGCGGGAGGAGCGCTGGCTGCTGCGGCTGCGGCTCCGCCTGCTGGAGCGGCGGGCCTCGACCAGCATCTTCCGGAATGACCTCACTTCGGCGAGGGAGGAGAGGAGGAGACACCTGACTAGCCCAAGGTCAAAGTCGTTGAGGTGGCGGGGCGTCGGGTCACCTGGGTGGCAGCCGAAGGTGCCGACGACAGGCGAAGGCGACGGGGGGGAGGAGGAGGGAGAGTCACTCGCTCTAGGTGACTCTCAACCCAGAGAGTCACTCGAGGTCGTCGTAAGACACCCGAGTGGAAGGGTCCTCAAGGAGGAACGGGCGAAGCACCGAAGTACGCCAACACACACACACAAAAAGTCTCTAGTACATATCTTCGAGTCCTCTGAGACAGGCAGGGGAGAGAGAGGGAGGAGGAGAGGAGTCGTCCTCCTCCTCAGCCGTGTGTGTGTGTGTGTGTGCGTCGGGAGTGTGTTGGGCAGGACCAACGGGCGTCCGGGGAGGTGATCGCTGGTATCTGGGAGTCACGATACAGGCGTCACTCCTGAAACGGCAGGTCAAGGGAACCCCCTCTTCGCTACGCTGCCTCCTCCTCCTCCACACGGACCCAACCTCGTATCTAGGTCACTCTATATACACATATATTTCAAGATTTTTTCCTTCGATCTCGAATCTTCTTTCCTTCGATCTCGAATCAAAGTCTCCGTCACTAACACGACGCGGGCTCGGGATGGATGGTTTTTTGTGTTATTCTGGAAAAGCAACTGATGAATTCGCCTCACCATATCGAAGACTCGTCGATGACTGGTTGACATTTTCCCCAGTGATTCACGACAGTTCTTTTTCCCCCACCACCGTCTACTATTCTAGTTTCCACGATGACCATTCCCAGAAGTACAGAACTACAACATTTTTTTCATCATCGTTGCTTCAAGGGGACTACAACATCTACCGTCTCCCGACTTGTAACAACAACCCCCACATCAACCCCTCCCAACACACACGGCACGGGCCCACAACCTTCCCCCCTATTCAATCAAAACGTCCATGACATGTTTATGCCTCCACTTCCTTCCTTCCCCCCCTCTACAAAGAGGTATATACGACACCCTTTTACCAGTTACCAGTGCGAACACATCGGCCTATTCCACCCAGCCCTGAAGCGTCCACCAAACACGAGCAAAAAAATAAATAAATAAATCATAGATGAAGATGCAGAATGACAATCTGATTATCATGGGAGGGGGGTGGTCTGTCCCACCCACATACCCTAAATGGGCCACTTGAGGCACAAGCATGACCCGACACAGAGGCCTTCTTCCCCCCCCCCCCCCCCCGTGCTCTGCAACTAAAGGGGAGGTCAACAAACTGACCACGGACTAGCGTAACTTGGGCGAGCGGAGACTCCGTGTGTGTCAACCAACCGCTCGTAAAACACGAGCGAGAAGCTGGTATTTTGCCTCGTCCCTAATGTTCGTGCAACTGTACACACACTCTCACCTCTCTCTCTCTCTCTCTCTCTCTCTCTCTCTCTCTCTCTCTCTCTCTCTCTCTCTCTCTCTCTCCCTAACCTCGTACCAAATAGAGAAAAAAAAAATAAACAGGTAACGTATTCTGCGGGTGATTCATAAGCCATAAAAAAAGGAAAAAAAAAAAATAAATTCGCCTGCGGGATATATATATATATATATATATATATATATATATATATATATATATATATATATATATATATATAAAAGGAAAATGATCCGTGATCGACTGGTGGGTGAGGAGTGTTGCGAGGCGGCGCGTGATCGATGGAAGACGACGACCACCACCAACCACCAACTCCCCTACCAAGGAGAGGGTGTGTTCTTCGACAAGTCCTACTCCACAGGCGAGTACGTCAAGCCTCGCCTCCACCACCCCCACCAAAAAAGAGCCATCAGTCATGTGCACTCACGACACAACAAAATGGCCCTTTCGTGTATGTAGTGCAATATTCGTTCCCCCTTTCTCTCTATCACACACACACACACACACACACACACACACACACACACACACACACACACACACGGGTTATTTTCCACGTTTATATCATCACAGCCACGACCTTAAAGACGATACGGCCTGTTTCTCTTTTAGTCAAAGAGACGAACTGCTTGCGGCACAGAACGGCCAGAGTACTCGCGTGCCCAGACCTAGCATCGCAGTAAGGGCTTCTTGCTATACAGTGACCACGCTACACGAGTGGGGAGGGACACAGACCAGCAGCTAAAGACTGTAGTCATAATCTATGCCTCACACTCGTCCCTGACTCTTCAAACTGCTTTTCACAGTCCCTCTCCAAGTCTGCCTCTGGAGTAACAGATATTACGAAGTAAATAGCCGGGTCGTATTTAGGTAAGGCAAGTCGGTGGGTGTCTGGTGGCGACAAGGTGGGGGAGGGGGGGGTCGTCGACTTCGCCCAAGTGTTTGGAGAGGGAGAAAGGGGTGAGTGGGTTGGGGAGGGGGAGACATAATCCTCCCACCCTGGAGCCTTGAGTGCCCTCAGGGGCGTGCAAGAACTGAGTCCATGCTATCACCGTGTTACATCATAAGACTTGCTCCATAAGTCTTACTGATGACTGAAATATTTCTGACCCAGTGAACACGACGGTCCGACCCAAAAGCACGATGGTACGACCCTTTGAGCACGATGGTAAGACCCTTTGAGCACGACGGTGCGGCCCTTTGAACACGATGGTGTGACCCTTTGAACACGACGGTGCGGCCCATAAGCTCGACGGTACGACCTTTTGAGCACGATGGTACGACCCTTTGAGCACGATGGTGCGACCCTTTGAGCAAGCTGGTACGACCCTTTCAGCACGACGGTACGACCCTTTGAGCACGACGGTACAACTCTTTGAGCACGACGGTACGACCCTTTGAGCACGACGGTACAACTCTTTGAGCACGACGGTGCGGCCCTTCGAGCACGACTGTGTATGATCCATAGGCATGATGGCCTCGTCCTTTAACCTAGCCCTTAAGGTTCAAGAGAAAGGCCTTGGCCATCGTATCCAAGTGTCGTACTGTCGTGCTCAAGAGGCCTACGTGCCCTGGCACTCAACTACCGCACCTTCGTGTTCGATGAGGTTCACTTCTATCTTTCTTTTTCTTCGTCTTCCCCGAGCTGCCTCGCTCCGTCCTTTGGGGAACTGGAGCAACTCAACTCTCTGGGCGCTTCCTGCAGAGAGCACCGGAGAGGGGTCGACCCGGCCACCTCCCTCTCCACGCGGTGCTCAGCGCCCCGAGATAATGGAGTCTGGAGAGAGAGAGAGACAGAGAGAGAGAGAGAGAGAGAGAGAGAGAGAGAGAGAGAGAGAGAGAGAGAGAGAGAGAGAGAGAGAGAGCATATCGTGGAGACGCTGGCCCACTCGAAGTCAGTCGCTGTACTGTCAGGGATCAAGTTCGAGCGCTTGACTTGGCGGCCGTGGTGTGCTGAGGGGGGAAAGGGAGGGAAAAGTGTGTGTGGTTGAGGGAAAGGGAGGGTGGGAAAGGTGTGTGTGGTTGAGGGAAAGGGAGGGTTGGTTTGAGGTTCTAGAGAAAGAGAGAGAGGGGGGTAGGGGGCAGGGGGTGTTCAGTGTTCAAGAACAATTTCTAGAGAGAGTAGGGGGCGGGGGCAGAGGGTGTTCAATGTTCAAGTCATACACGTCGTCATTTACCATCATCAACGGTGTTCAATGCGTCACTGAACAGTGGAAGAAACTGCTCTATCGCCCAGTGACCAACAGTGATTCATACCGCGTTTTTTCATCACTGCTGGCTCGGCGAACTCAGCTGTGAATCATACCTTATTACAAGCTCAGTGAAGTGTGAATCATGGTTTTGGCGCCTCGTTATTACAAAGTCAACTCAACACCGAATCACTTTGAAAGGTCTTCTGCTATTCTGATTGGTCCGTGCCAGGCGATTGGGGAAGAGGGGTGTGTGTGTGTGTGTGTGTGTGATTCCATGGAGTGTCGGGGTGGGGGTGAGAGAGGGAATTATGATAACCTGTTCTTCACACTCCCCCTACAAAGAGTTTCCTTGAAGGAAAATATAAATAAATAAATTGTTCTACCGTCCACCTGACTGAGCTGTTCTCTGTCGCATCTACGACAGGTAAGATACCCAGGGTCGCATCCCTCAGTGGTGGTGGGGGGCGCAAAGGAAGGCTGTCGCTTCTTTTTACCTCCTCACCTGACGCACACTCACAATGGTGGCACACACACACACACACACACACACACACACACACACACACACACACACACACACACACGTCTGTCCTCGCTGCACACACACACACACACACCTCTGTCCTCGCTACACACACACACACACACCTCTGTCCTCGCTGCACACACACACACACACACACACACACCTCTGTCCTCGCTGCATACACACACACACAGCACGTGGTTACACGGGTGGCACCCCGTGATACGCACCACCAGGTCCACCACATGCTCACACCAGGTGCACATACCTGGGAAACAAGGAGATTGGATGAGGGAGGGGATGGTTTGGAGTGTGTCGTGGCGGCCGCAGCTCGTGCGACGCTTATGATTACCGCCGGCCGCAACTTCACGCCCCGTCTGCCGCACTCCACCCCTCCCCATCCCATCCCCAACCCCTCCCGTTTCAACGACCGCTTGCGGGGTAGCACTTAAATCGCCGCACGCGGCCCTCCACCGTTACACACATGAGGCTAAAACACCCACCTGTCTGTGTGTGTGTGTGTGTGTGTGTGTGTGTGTATTATATATATATACATATATATATATATATATATATATATATATATATATATATATATATATATATATATATATATATCACACAGCCGAGCGCCTATAGGCTATTCCCAGCATATAGAACTAATCTTATATGTTACCCTCATTGGTCGACTTCAAGTGATCGAATCCGCTTAGTCTTTGTATGGCGAAGCAACGTAGGATCTCGCTGATCATTTCCCGCCACTGTACGCACACATCTCTCCACGTGTGACAGTTAAAGTTTCGGTATAACGTTAGAGTTACATAGCGTTACAGAGATAACACAGACCTAAGGTCCAAGCGAGGCGGTCTGGACTAGAAAGACATATATGCGTGTCTGACGGGATACGATCAGCGACACACAAGTGGCTTGTCGGGTAGTTTACAAAGCTGACCATCGCGAGTCTTTCGAGATGAATGAACACAAGCCAGCCTCCCATCCACATACCATCCATCCTCTCAGCCACACACACACACACACACACACACACACACGCAAGTCCTGCTCTCACCACATCCTAATACAAGTATAAATGAATAAGTCTGCTGAAGAATGAGAGATAAAATACGTTCTGTATTTCAACTTTTTTTTTTCTCTGGTCTTCACAGAGGAGTAGTAGCTATAGCCCTACCTCCCAAACGGATCTGGCCGCTGCCATTACAACCAGAATGTGTTCTTGACATTCATCTCCTCCGATCACACTTTCCACCTCTATATGACGTGGTGGTCCTCTACACACACTGTACCACAGACTGACTCGTCTGCCGGAGGGAATGGCGAGAGCAGGTCTTCCTGTCTGCGTTGAGAGCTACAGGTATACGACACTACATTACTCTCCTCCCGCAGACCCGTACAGGTATCCTGCGTCATCCACCTCAAGTGTTATCTTCAACTCCTCTGCTGATCTATCGGGCCACCGACCCAATCCATCAGTAGGCAGACCCACACAGTAATCTGGTCGACTACCACAGTCGGCCTAGGTGCCAAGAAGCCCACATCATCCAGCACCGACACACACACACACACACACACACACACACACACACACAGTGCCGCCTCCACCTCACGCCCACAATGCCTTCGGCGACAACCACCAACACGAACTTCGCAAATACAAATCAACATCTTGGCGACCCAAAAAAAAAAAAGAATCGAATACGACTTATGATGTGACAAGCGAGAGAGATTTTCTCCCTGTGATCTATTCGAAGAGTCTCACACGTACACCACACAACCGTGGCCCCCAGTGCATGAGTTGTGGTGAAATACGTGAAAAAAAAGCACAAGGCTGCTGACTCAATCTCTGGAGGGAATGTTAAGACATGCTATATACATCGTGGGACGTATGACTGGGGGAGAAGGGAGCTGAACTTCCCTCCTGTGTATGGTGGGGTGCACCTTGGAGGTTGGCGACCCTCTACCCAGACTGGTGTTGCGTTTGAGGCATCAGGAAAACACACAGAGTCTTATAAACCTTGTGTTTCCTTGATGAGGCTTTGAATCTCAAGTCTTTAAAACAAGAGTCTCATAACTGTGGTAATGGTTGTGTACGGGTCGCGAACCCGTGGCCTTAAAAGTCTTATTATAAAGTCCACTTTACTTCGCTAACGCAGGAGACAGCGACAAAGCAAAATAAATGAATAAATACTTTACTTCGGTAAAGCCTTGAGCCTGGGGGGTCTTAAAAAAGGTCTTATAAACCTCATATTACTTTCGTGGAGCCTTGATACTGGTAGGGTCTTGAACGTAAGACCTTGAAAGTCTTATTATAAGATTCCCGCATAACTCTAGTCGAGTCTTTGAACCTGTGCGGTCGAAAATACGTTTTCCTACACTCGGTATGAAATTGGCGGTGGTCCTCCTCAACCCACCTAAACTACTCCGGTATTCACTTTAAGCCTGATTCCGGACACGCAGTCTCCTCCAGACTGGCATTAAGCAAGGGTGTAGTAGACACCTTCACCTCCCAAGATATGAGAGCCGAAACATACCCGTCGACACACACCCCTAAAAAAGCCTAAACAGCTGGTTCTTCCCTCGCTTTTTTTTTTCTTTTTTTGGACTCCACGTCTCCGTATCTGTTACGGTCGGTCATGTAGCACTAGGCAAGTGCGGCCGGTCACGGTCGACAGACGAGACAATTCTTCCCTCCCGGAGGCTTGCTGGTAGCGCCGAGTTCCTTCACGAACCTTAGAACGCTCACATCCATTCCTCAAAAGGGATCTGGGCGCCATAATGTCGCAGATTCTATTTCTTTTTCTTTCTTTCTTTCCATTCACACGATCTGCCTCGTTTTCATCTCCACGGAGTCAGTGCCTCGGAACCACAGTCCTCACGGGGTCCACCTCACCGAGGCTCCCACAGAGCGCGGGAGATCGCAACCTGGCGACGGGCGAAGAGGTGTGAGGGAGGGAGGCAGGCCAAGACAGACGCGCCTACTGTGGCGCTAGCGAGTGAGGAGACAAGTGAGTGGAGGTGACACGCCTCACCACACGTGTTCTGGCGACAGAGGGTGTTCGCCCTCGGCCGCTCTAACACACACGAAGACACTCACTGTTCATCTTATACAACCTCGCAAGGTTCAGTGCCGCAAAAAATTCATCTTCACCCGTTCTTAAAACTTCCACGTCGGCCACATCGCATCACAGCAGAAAATAAACAAAAAATATTGACGATCTATCGGACATCACTGACGGGTATGACAATGGGGGTTCGCGGCCCCCTACAGAGAGGGGAACAGACGACAGTGTCACCGGACGAGAGACGCGTCGGGAAGGTCCATCACCGCCCACGGAACTAAACACACAAACGCCACACTCGACGATGGTCCGGGGAGCTCTCTTTTCCCTCCCCACTGGGAAGAGGAGGCGGCGGCGGCGGAGGAGGAGGAGGAGGAGGGCGAACTAATCGCTGGGGGCGTCAGCGTGCAGCCTTGGTGTACGCCGCGCGTGTGTGGCGTCCGACTGGCTCCCAGGGCTGGCGCTGCTCTCGGCCCTCCTCCCCTACCCTGAACCCCTCCTCCTCCTCCTCCACCGATGACCACCACAAGCCACCACCACCACCACCACCCATCCCGACGGCATCATCTTACCACGCCCCGCCCACCTATACCAACCTGTTGCTCACATGCACCACTTTGCCTTATCGCCCAGACACTCCCTCCCTCTCTCTCTCTCTCCTGTTGCGTGGGATTACGATACGACGCCACCCCGACCTAATGCAATATAACCTGTGGCATGCACACACACACACACACACACACACACACAAGGCAGAGGCCAGAGAACAGTGGAGACCCAAGCCACAAACGTATCCAAGACCCTCATAGGAGGACAGATATGAAACAGGGTTCCCACGGAGCGTTCAAGCACTTGAGAGAGGCTCCAGTCACGCACTGATTTACTCAATGAACAGGTCATAGCTTAACGTAGCCAGTTTCTCTCTCTAGGGCAAACAAACTGCATCACTACACACACACACACACACACACACACACACACACAACACACACACACACACACACACACAACACAACACACACACAGAGTCTGCCTGGGTTATATACGACTCAAGCACCAAAAATATACGTAACCAGTAGGCCATGCATGCACGCTGGTAAAGCCAGCAGCGTTCATCTCTACACAGTATCTCGTGTTTGTCGACTATACAGTATCATCCCATGCCCAACCCTCCTTCTCTCCCCCCGCCCCACCTCCCTCGAACTATCCCGTTAGGAAAGGACGTACAGTCACAATCTAACGGTAGAAATGGCTGTGTGTGTGTGTGTGTGTGTGTGTGTGTGTGTGTGTGTGTGTGTGTGTGTGTGTGTGTGTGTGTGTGCAGCTTCCCTTAAACAGGTACCAATTGGCTTTCAAGTCGATGACGTTGTTCTTCGGGATTTTCGATACAAATGTATTATTTTTTCTTTTTTCATTTAAGTCGACCTGCATAGCTTTACGTCAGTAGCTTCAGGAAGAGTGTCTTCGAGGATTGAGCGTGTGGGTACTGGGGAGGAGAAGGTCAGTATGGGAAAAACCACAGCCTTTTGGCAAAGGTTTATCCATTTGTGCCTCTCTGCAGAAAATGGCAGATTCTAAACAGGCCAGTCAGGGATGTCTCGTCCCGTGTGGTTATCTAGATAATGTGATCCACTACCAGGCCTTGTGGCGATAATGTGTGGTCCAGGATTCTTAAACCCCTCCTGGTTGCATCATCCAGTTCCCTTCTATGGCTATGTCGCTGGGGGTTTAGTCTCCCTTGCGTCAAACTGGAGGATGTGTTTGATTTCATTTTCCCCGTCTTTTTTTTTTCTCTCCCGAAGCGACAGAGCTTGGATGGCTCTATCAAATGGACATATTCGGGCGGAGTGTGGCGAGAGAGAGACTCATTTGACTGGCGTCGTCGGCATACAAGATGCCTTCATGCTCACGTTCCCGAGTGAGTTAGGTTATGAAGAACGCTGGTGACAGTACCCCGCCCTGGGGCAGCCCTCGTGGTAAGGGACACACACTGTGGTGGCCTCGCCCGAGTGGTTCACATCATAACAACACTCTGAACATCCCAGCCTGTGCCGTTCACCACGAAATGAAAGATGAAGAAGATGTAAACACAATGACAAAAATACGAACACCCCGAAATACGAGGAAAGGGAATAACAGAGAAGGCGAGTTTGTGATCTATCGAACTCGCTAAGAATCAATTAACTTTGAATGTTATCTAGCGTGGCTTAACACTCTCCCTCTTTCCCCAAGTTTAACATAGGAAACTAACATTCTGAAGGGACGAGGAGACTGTGGTAACACAGCATGTTAACGGAAGGGGGTGCTCTAGTGCAACGGGTAGGATACATACACGTGCGAGTACAATGGAATAACCAGATAACACAACACCTGATGGCTTCGGAGACGAGATTATCTGCTGAAAAACAGTAAAAAATATCCCGAGTTCTTAAGGCAATGGAGAGAGTGAGAGCAGAGGGTTCCATCCCCATCCAACAACACTCCCTCCGATTTACCATAATAATAGCCACTGCAAGAACCACCATGCAGTGCACAGAGAGGATACAGGACATGGAAACTTTAGGGGCGAGGAGGAACGTAAAACACGTTCCGATCTAATTCCGGTACATGAGGGGAATAAGGGGGAGGTCTGGACAGCCATTATGGGCAGAAGGGTGTACTACACTAACACACACACACACACTCACACACACACACACACACACACACACACACACACACACACAGACTGGGCTTCCCCTCTGGTTAGGTGTACACCCTCCAGGCTCCTCACCACACGACGGCGAGTGTAGTAAACAAGTGGTAGGTTTCATCTAGTGGAGGTTACACCCTTGAGGACGTACAAGGGATGGGATGGTGTGAGAGAGGTGTAGTGTTGCACGAGGAAGGGAAAGGGAGGGGCCCTCCTTGAGGGATGGGAGGGAGGAATAGGAAGGAAATGGTGCTTGAAGGGGATGGCAAGTTAATATAGGTGGGGGATACAGAAGGGAAGATGAAGGGGATGCCAAGGAGGGAGGAGAGGAGGAGTGCAGGGTGTGAGGACTGAGGAGGGGAAGGGGATGTAAGGAGGAGATGGCACCGCCCTAATGCCACTCTAGAAGGATCCTTTTCAGGACTCTCCTTTTTTTCCCTCGCCCCTCCGGGGCGCCACTCCGCCCCTTCCTCTAATATTCCGCCGCTGCAACTAGCACAACACCTCCTTCCCCTGATATGGTCCGTCCCCTCCACCATCATGACACAACCCCACGATCAAACCCACACCACACCAACGCAACACCAGGCATGTAAACTTGCTTTATCGTATGAGAATTACACACACACACACACACACACACACACACACACACACACACACACACACACACACACGCACTTTGGCTCGCCTCAACAACTATTCAAATACTGAAACTCGATTCTCAAGTCTGTAGTTTCCAAGATATAAAAGTTCTCTCGGGGTGGGGGAGGAAAACTCTGAGATTATTGTAAGAAGTTCGGGACAGGCAGGTTAAGTTTCGTGGTTAGTGGTCTGAGGAGAGGCATGTGGACCCGGTACATACTTACAGTGCCACACTCTCCTTCCTCCACACCATGACCGCGCATCACAACCCGGTCATCCAGCATGTCACCACTATACCCCAGCACCATACACCATACACCCTTACCCCAACCTCCCATATTACCACCATACACCCAGCACCATACACCCTTACTCCCACCTACCATATTACCACCATACACCCAGCACCATACACCATACACCCTTATCCCAACCTCCCATATTACCACCATACACCCAGCACCATACACTCTTACTCCCACCTACCATATTACCACCATAAACCCTTACTCCAACCCTCCATACCATCACTATACATCAGTACCATAGTCTTACCCCCACCCCACCACACATCACAACACAGATGCTCATAACAACCACCACCGTAACACTGGAGACGCCACTCTAACCAACCATATGAACGGACCCCTACAAGACCTCCTTAAACCTCTACAACCTCCCTCCGCCTAACCTCAACCCTTCTCGCATCCCGACCACCTCACCCACTAAAACCCTACGTCTTCTGCCGCAACACTGGCCAGCAACACCTCCTAGTAGCCACCACGGCCCAAGCAACACTACTGTAGTCCCCCGCAACACAATCCTTCCCCATACCACAACAATGACCACAACACACGGATGGTTTATGAAATACAAAAACAGGCAATTCATAGCAACCTAACTCTAAAACAGTTGTGAATAGCCTTCCTCAAGTGCCACAGTTTCCATGGAGAACTTCGAAGCGGTGAGCACACAACATCAGGGGGTCAAGCACCCTCAGAGTACAGCTGAGAGCCCAGCCTCTTACAGAAACACACACACAAACCACAAAGACACAGTACACACGCGATATGCCCAGCCCTGTGCACACTGTGTCTAGCGCCCACGCAGTATAGCCAGCGGGTACACAATACATCTAGCGATATATATATGTATCTACCTTGTATGCATTATGTCTAGCATGTCCACAATACGTCTGGACCAACACTCCTTGGACGTATAAAATAACTCGCGACTCCACACACAAGGTGTCGCAACCATGCCACGGGAAAACGCTCTCTGCCAGCACCTTCGACATGACGGTCAATATACACATCTACACCCACACCCACACAGACACACACACACACACCCACACACACACACACCATTCCACACTACCATCCGCGCCCCATCTCCATCTAACACCTCCCCTCAGTGCAACGCTAATCAACCCCACAATTGTTGAAATTCAGCAACGAATTGCATTCCTTTCCACTCCGTCTATCCAGCTCTACGCAGGCCGGAGGGAGCGCATGAGGGAAGGGAGGGAGCGCATGAGGGAGGGAGAGAGTCTTCTCCTACCGCTCCATCCTAGCCTCATCCATCCGTCTGGCACATAACCTCGCCACAGGCCCGAGAGGCCTATGCCTTCTGCGAATATTACCTAAAACAACAAAGTGAAGAACTCACAAATAACTAAATATACAATAATAATAATAATAAATAATAATAATAATAATAATAATAATAATAATAATAATAATAATAATGATAATAATAATAATAATAATAATAATAATAATAATAATAATAATAAAATAATAATAATAATAATAATAATAATATAATAATAATGATAATAATAATAATAATAATAATAATAATAATAATAATAAAATACTACTACTACTACTACTAATAATAATAATAATAATAATAATAATAATAATAATAACAATAATAATAATAATAATAATTCACCCAGGATCGTCCCGGACCGAGACTGTAAACCTAACCTGCCCATCACGTCAACAGAGCCAGCTGGCTCGACCGGACCTCCCTCCCGGGAGCCCACATCACACTGTACCTCAACGCCAATTGAACGACTTCAGGAGGAGTTACCTTCTAAGGCAGCCAGAGTGAATTGGAACGATGTGGTATACCGGGGTCGACGTGCTGTCAATGGATTGAACCAGGGGCATGTGAAGCGTCTGGGGTAAACCATGGAAAGTTCTGTGGGGCCTGGATGTGGAAAGGGAGCTGTGGTTTCGGTGCGTTATTACATGACAGCTAGCTACGACGTCACTCACACTCACCAGGGAGTGGGTGCAGGCAACCCCAAAATTCCCATGCCTCCGACCCAGCAGAACTAAACCAAATACCACACTTCTAGGTCCTCAGCCATTGCCACCCACCTCAAATTACTCACCCACCCCCGTTGCTCGTGTCCAGAATGAGCTTGCCCTAATGACGGAACTGTGCCTAGTAATCTCCGTACCGGGAAATTCGACACCAGCTGACCTCAATGCTGGACCTGTGGGGCCCATTTCCACCTGGCATGTACTGTGGTTTGCCTCGCGGCTCACCGCACACGCCCAGGTTCGAGCCTCGGACACAATAGAAGGTTGAGATAGGTATATATATACGTACGAGGCTAAGCAAAACGAGAGTAAAACTCTCTCCCCCCCTGTAGTACACACATCACCAGCTCCCACAAAAATCTGCAACAGCTGGTCTTAACCCAGCGCTCTATATGACCCCATTACTCGCCAGATGGCCTCCCCCCAAACCCCCATATTTTCGCCCCTGTATACCCTAATCTACAACATCTGGCTCTACTTTCAACCACCCCTACAACTAAGCCCTTAGAATCATACAGCGTCTCTTTCACACGAATGCCATTCCTCCCCTCCTCCCATATCACGACCTGATCTCACATGGCCCCCTACCACAATCACGCTCAAAATCACCTTATAATCATGCAGGCAATAATGCTTGAAGACACACACACACACACACACACACACATATATATATATATATATATATATATATATATATATATATATATATATATATATATATATATATATATATATATATATGTTTGATGGCACGGCTGTACGGGCATACATACATATACCTGTGTGAGTGCCTGCCTCGTCAACACATACCTCCGGCATGACCAATTGGCGCCGTTACCCTCGGCCCGGACCTAGTCATGACCCGCTGACACCTGACCCCCTGGTGTCACTCGAGCTGCATCCGCCCCCTAAGTGACGGCTGTGCCCTCGCCTCGCCCCGCCCCGCCCCGCCCCGCCCCGCCCCGCCCCGCTAGGCTAGCTGGCTGGCTGGCCTGACCGCGGTCAGCGGAGTGCCACACGGCTGGTGGCGGTCTCCACGGGCCGTCCAGCCAGGGTACGTCTGGCCCCTGAACCACTGGGCCACTTCCCAACCATCCAGTCCCTGCTGCAGGGGGTCCTGGTTCAAGAGACCCCATACGTCAGTGATAACAGTTCCAGCTGATCCCAGCTTAAGGTGATCCCTGCAGTGGTGACCTCATCTCAAAGGATCCGAACGCCGGTGATCTTGGCTCGTCTGAGGCCTACAGGGGTGATCCTGGCTCAACTACCCTACTACAACTACATAAGTTACCCCCAACACAATCACAACAACCCTACTACAACTACATCAGTTACCCCCAACACAATCACAACAACCCTACCACAACTACATCAGTTACCCCAACACAATCACAACAACCCTACCACAACTACATCAGTTACCCCAACACAATCACAACAACCCTACCACAACTACATCAGTTACCCAAACACAATCACAACAACCCTACCACAACTACATAAGTTACTCCAACACAATCACACCTACCCTACCATAACTACATCAGTTACTCCAACACAATCACAACAACCCTACCACAACTACATCAGTTACTCCAACACAATCACAACAACCCTACCACAGCTACATCAGTTACCCCAAGACAATCAAAACAACCCTACCACAACAACTAGAGGAAGTGTGTGTACAGTGTAGGTCATGTGATTATGGTAACACTTTCCGAGAACTTAATTCATGAGGCCTTATTTACATCCCCCACTGCAGACTTGGGGTGGGTGTGTAATGATTTCGTTTTCTTGACAGTTAAGGGGGAGGTGAGGAAAAGTAGCTAAGCTCTCCCCGACCTCTCTCTCCCCCGCCAGCAGCCACTCCCCCCCCTCCCCCTTCCCCAATAACAGCAAGGAGCATTACCAACACATGCCATCGGGCGCCTCCCACCCAGGGCTCCTCACCTTACACACACACACACACACACACACACACACACATTAAAACCAGACTTTCCTTCTACATACATCCTTATACACAAATGTCACTCCATCTTTCCCTTTACATATAACATCATATATATATATATATATATATATATATATATATATATATATATATATATATATATATATACATTTTTTTTTCTTAACGCTACCTCGCTAACGCGGGAAATGGCGAATAGTTTAAAAGAAAGAAAAAAAGAAATATATATTACAATGCTCCATCACACTCAATCTTTCCTTCTATATACACCATTATACATACACAAAGCCCCATCACACCCAATCTTTCCTTCTACACACAACACACACACTCCATCAGTTATTTCATTTTTCTAATCTTGTAACACAAAAAAAGACTATCAATATATACTTTGAACATCTTCCCAAATATTGCAAAACAAGTTCAGCCAAACTATGTTTCCTCTCAATACTCACCATCATTTACTTTTTAAAAGTTCAAAAGCTCCCACACAACAATATATTGTGGCCTCCCATACAGCACACTCAGTGCATATATGTTTCAGTCTCCCCTACAGCACCATCACCGAACCAATAAAATAGTATTTCTGTCTCCCCTTCACCACCAAAAACAGACAACAACACCAATACATTTAGATCCAATCCTTTAATGCCACAATATATAAGTAAACCAACATATTCAAACTTCCCCTTCAGCGTCATAAGTGTATGAATAAACTAATACATTTATAACTCTTCAGCATGATCAATACATTACTAAACCAATACATTTAATCCTTTTTCAATGCTATCAATAATCACTAAAGCAATACATTTAAACCTACCTTCAGCACCATCAACACACTTCTAACCAATACACTAGCCTCCCCTCTACATACAGTGCATCACTAAACCAGCATTGCCCTCTCTCCTACACCATTCCAGTGTCCCACAGATACACAACACCTAGGCTCATTCCTTCAATAAGGACAATCAGCCTACAAATATCAAACTATTCCTTCCATCACTTCCCAAATCAAGATCTAAAACCTCACTGCCCTCTGACTACATCTAATGGGAGAACAACCAGAGTGCTCTGCCATAGCAAGGCCTTGCCAAAGGGCATCACAACATATGTCTCGGCATCAGTGTATTTCAATGCAATCCTCAGTATGCAAGCCCAGGTTATTGTACTGATTCACACATAAATGAGCTGCCACAGGTCCCATGAATGTATGTAACTCAATCAAAAAAATCTATTGATAAAAAGAAAAATACTTATGATATGACAAGTTAGGGACTTACATCAATCAATTTCTATATCTACACACCTACATAAAGTCAAAATATGCAGAGCTTCCATCAGCATACATAGACAAAGAGTCTGTGAGACAGCAAAACCTAAAAATAGCATAGTATGTTTCTCTTATCTAATCACATCCTCTTTATGACAACCTGCTCCGACAGACCTTAAAGTTCATCCATGCATGAATTTAATAAAGGACTTCAACCATATCGTCCATGTGGGTTTCTAGTATCTTCGACATTTACTGGCAACCATCACATTCGTCTACTTTCAACACCAGTATGACAGAGGACACTACTTACAACAGAGACAGATGGCCTCTACTATAATCATCAAAGGTAAGCAGAAAGTAATATGGTTTACATGATAACTATTCTTAATGCAGATGTTACTGTTTTTAAATTCACACAATACATGATCATTACTAGAGACCTAATAACCACAAAATATCTAAAACTACTTTAAGAAAATCAGAGAGTAATCAGGTTGGAATTAATGTTTCAACCTACTTTTTCTACCTGATGCTCCTACCTACTACTATTACCTTATGTTTCTACCTGATGCTCTTGTCTCATGTTTACTGAAACTGAGGAATACATATGCTCCACTAATTTTTTCTGTCCACTTCAGCTTGGATACAGACTTACATCCATTAATGCTTGTGGCATCCTTAGCCATGTTACCTACCACAGACTTAAAGTTTTCCCTTATTCTGGTCAGTATATATGCCCAGATGTTGTCGAAGCCTGAAGATCTAAACCCCCCAACATGCTATGCAATAATTTGCGAATATGTGACACTTACAATATCTATATCAGTAATGAAAATCCTTGGATATCATTTTTGTTTTTGACATTAACATTTCTTCCAAACATACCACATATCTTATTGCATATACCCAAAAGTACTCCTAAAGTCCAGTATTTCATGTACTTGGCAAAGCAGCAACTCTAGTCAAAGGATGCATATCCAACATAAACAATGTTTCACCAAGCTGAGCTGTATACCATTTTACTTAGAATATCATACTCTAATAAATGATGATAAAAATTATGGTCTCTTTAAGAGCATTTAAGAATATCTCAAACACAATGAGCATACAATAGATATTTCGGCTGCTACAGTGATAGAATTAAAGACAAAATGAAGACCCTGATAACTACAAAACTACAATGCTGTGGCAACTGGAGTACTCACCTCTTCCTCTACGGGGTCAGTAAACATTTCCGTCAACCCGCTGTAATCTGCTGTGCTGGCAATGCTTCCATACAACCCCGACATTCGATTCATCTCCATCTCCCTGAAGTAAGGAAAGCATATAATGCACTTTCTTTAATAAAGTAACAAGAGGATGGAGTTTTCATTACAAAAATTAACATCCTGCATTTCATATTTCACAAAATTAAATCTGTAACTTCTTTAATGACAGAATACACAATAGTAACTTATAAAAGTCATACAACTACTGGAAGAGGAATAAACAATTATGACTTCTTATCTTGTAGGTGAAGTAAAACTGATTCTTAATAATAAGCTAAAAGAAGCAAAGTTTTGTAATATTACTTTTCTAAAGGGGGCAAGTTGAAATTACACCATTGTTTATAATTTGCTGCTACATAATTTTGAACTGAAAATTATGCAGTAATCCTAAAAATGAAAACACTATGACCCAAAAACCACCAATTATCAATACTCAGCTCTTCAAAGTCAATGTAAAGAGATATTTTTTTTCCATTTCTTAATCTACCATTAGATGGTAGTTCTTCTTGGGAGTAAAAATAACCCATATTCATCAAATACTGTATAGGAACACATAAGAGGCAAGTAGAGGACAGTGCATGCCTTCAGCTCATCCTGTAAAGACTCGGAAAACAGTTCATCTGTATATGGAAATGATATACACCCTTTCCTGCTAACATAGCAAGGTGGGCCATGGTGAATCTTCTATTTCAGTTACTCACCACTTTAACAAAAAAAGACTTAATAATGTATAAAAATTCTAAAGAATTCTGCTTGTCTGTTTTGCTAAAAAATTTTGCATGTTAGCTTAGCTATCACACAAGTGCAAACAAAATGCAAAGCAGAAGTAGGGTGAGAATACATGAAAAGAGAGATAAGTGATGGAAAAACAAGGCAGAAAACAAAAGCACAGCCCTGATTGAAGAACTGTATAGTTTGAAAATATGTAACATAGAAAAACTTATGGAAGAAATGGTAGTACCTTAACTTCTCCAATGGTAGCACTTCCAATGGTGACTGAGGCCAACTGGAAAGAAATTAAGTCCCTCAGTATAAAGCTATTTTTCTGAGCCTGACAGGCAAGATGAAGGTAAAATAGCTTAATCAAACAGTAAATCAGTCTTCTGTGTAACTGATCCTACTCCTACATCCTCTATCTAAACTCAAGGTCAATTAAACATACTGGCCATTGCCTTAACATCACTTTCACTAAAACATAATGAATGCAGGAAAATGGAATCTTGTTAAAACACATGAGACTTTCAACTTTGGGACAAGAACAAATTCTACACAAAACATCTAAACTTTGGAAAACCAAATTTCTAAAAATCACACCAAGTTTGTTTCAGTGTAACATTATGATGCAACCAGCTTGTATAAATCATGCACCGACTCAATGAAACTGCACAATTAACATTCTGAATAATATGTTTGACAAACTTGTATGTATGACAGGTTGTATTCTTCCTGTTCAAGGGTTGCAACACTAAATTGTCAAAATAAATATCCAAGAAATCTGGATAATGGAACATCATCTAATGATTACCTGTAATGTGCAATCAGGTCACTTTAGTCCATAGAAAGCACAACGACATAACAACTGTGTCATCTAAGATTCTTTTATACCCATATGCTATCTCTCTCTTTTGCAAGGAAGCATCAGGAACAGACAACTGAGCCTTTGCAGGAAAAATTATCTTCACTCCTTCCTCTGTTCCTACTTTCTTTAAGTAATAGCACAGGAGGGGAGTTTTCTAGTCCCCATCCCACTCCTACTTTTAATCATGTTCTATGACACAAAAATCATTTTCTCCCCAATCTCCAGACATCTTCTACGTATGTTAAACATCAATATTTGCCTTAAACCAAAATATTCTTACATAAAAACTATCATCTTAATTCTTTTCCATCAATGTAATGACTTATATATAATGTATGGAGAGAGTGGTGATGTGAGAAGGAGATGGAATGAGTATTTTGAAGGTTTGTTGAATGTGTCTGATGACAGAGTGGCAGATATAGGGTGTTTGGGTCGAGGTGGTGTGCAAAGTGAGAGGGTTAGGGAAAATGATTTGGTAAACAGAGAAGAGGTAGTAAAAGCTTTGCGGAAGATGAAAGCCGGCAAGGCAGCAGGTTTGGATGGTATTGCTGTGGAATTTATTAAAAAAGGGGGTGACTGTATTGTTGACTGGTTGGTAAGGTTATTTAATGTATGTATGACTCATGGTGAGGTGCCTGAGGATTGGCGGAATGCGTGCATAGTGCCATTGTACAAAGGCAAAGGGGATAAGAGTGAGTGCTCAAATTACAGAGGTATAAGTTTGTTGAGTATTCCTGGTAAATTATATGGGAGGGTATTGATTGAGAGGGTGAAGGCATGTACAGAGCATCAGATTGGGGAAGAGCAGTGTGGTTTCAGAAGTGGTAGAGGATGTGTGGATCAGGTGTTTGCTTTGAAGAATGTATGTGAGAAATACTTAGAAAAGCAAATGGATTTGTATGTAGCATTTATGGATCTGGAGAAGGCATATGATAGAGTTGATAGAGATGCTCTGTGGAAGGTATTAAGAATATATGGTGTGGGAGGCAAGTTGTTAGAAGCAGTGAAAAGTTTTTATCGAGGATGTAAGGCATGTGTACGTGTAGGAAGAGAGGAAAGTGATTGGTTCTCAGTGAATGTAGGTTTGCGGCAGGGGTGTGTGATGTCTCCATGGTTGTTTAATTTGTTTATGGATGGGGTTGTTAGGGAGGTAAATGCAAGAGTCTTGGAAAGAGGGGCAAGTATGAAGTCTGTTGGGGATGAGAGAGCTTGGGAAGTGAGTCAGTTGTTGTTCGCTGATGATACAGCGCTGGTGGCGGATTCATGTGAGAAACTGCAGAAGCTGGTGACTGAGTTTGGTAAAGTGTGTGGAAGAAGAAAGTTAAGAGTAAATGTGAATAAGAGCAAGGTTATTAGGTACAGTAGGGTTGAGGGTCAAGTCAATTGGGAGGTGAGTTTGTATGGTGAAAAACTGGAGGAAGTGAAGTGTTTTAGATATCTGGGAGTGGATCTGTCAGCGGATGGAACCATGGAAGCGGAAGTGGATCATAGGGTGGGGGAGGGGGCGAAAATTTTGGGAGCCTTGAAAAATGTGTGGAAGTCGAGAACATTATCCCGGAAAGCAAAAATGGGTATGTTTGAAGGAATAGTAGTTCCAACAATGTTGTATGGTTGCGAGGCGTGGGCTATGGATAGAGTTGTGCGCAGGAGGATGGATGTGCTGGAAATGAGATGTTTGAGGATAATGTGTGGTGTGAGGTGGTTTGATCGAGTAAGTAACGTAAGGGTAAGAGAGATGTGTGGAAATAAAAAGAGCGTGGTTGAGAGAGCAGAAGAGGGTGTTTTAAAATGGTTTGGGCACATGGAGAGAATGAGTGAGGAAAGATTGACCAAGAGGATATATGTGTCGGAGGTGGAGGGAACGAGGAGAAGAGGGAGACCAAATTGGAGGTGGAAAGATGGAGTGAAAAAGATTTTGTGTGATCGGGGCCTGAACATGCAGGAGGGTGAAAGGAGGGCAAGGAATAGAGTGAATTGGAGCGATGTGGTATACAGGGGTTGACGTGCTGTCAGTGGATTGAATCAAGGCATGTGGAGCGTCCGGGGTAAACCATGGAAAGCTGTGTGGGTGTGTATGTTTGTGTGTGTGGACGTGTGTATGTACATGTGTATGGGGGGGGTTGGGCCATTTCTTTCGTCTGTTTCCTTGCGCTACCTCGCAAACGCGGGAGACAGCGACAAAGTATAAAAAAAAAAAAAAAAAAAAAAAAAAAAAAAAAAAATAATGTATGGAGAGAGAATTCTATATCTAAAGGGCCCCATCTCTGTTGGGGTGGATCAATGGCATACATATCTTCTACTCTTATCCAGTGTGCTAAAAAGAATAGTCTTTCATATCAATATAGAGCTGCTTAATCATTCACTATGCACACAAAGCTGGGGAGTCAGGTGAGACTAAATATTTCCTTTTACACTTCTAAACAAGTTCACAAAATGCCTCCATGCAAAAGAACAACAATCGTTTCCCACACAACCTTGTCTATCATACTCCAAGCATTCAGCTTATCTCTTTCACAGCCTTGCTCCTCTCAACCTCAACCACACAGAACTATCAAGGTAAAGTAATGATGACTGATCGCAGCAAAAGGCTACTACATGATTATCATCTTTCAGGAAACAAAATGCAGGAATCTACATGTAGAAGCGACTTGGGAATTAAAAATGTCCCAAAGCTGCTGCCAGAGTCCAACATTAACAGTACGGTATGGTTAAGACCAACTGTCTCCAAGCAAACATTAGAACTGCATTCAAGTTTATGGATAAGGAAATGTTTATCAAACTGTTCATATCATAAACAAAGCCAAAATAGAAATATGCTTCTCAAGTTTGGTCAATGCATCTAAAGAAGCACAGAGAACTAATAGAAAAGGTCTATAGGAGAGCAACAAATATGGTTCTAGAACTGAGAAGCCAAGCGACAAGAAAAGGCTACAGGCTTTATATTTTCCCAACTTGGAAGAACGAAAAGTGAGAGGTCACCTCATCAAAAACTTTGCATTTTTTCATACAGAGTGATGATGCAAACGGTGAACAATTCTTCAAGAGATATAGAGACAGAACAACCTGAGGACATAACATAAAATTAAGCAAGGAACTTTTGAAAAAGCTTAGGAAATAATTTCATAGTAAAATGGCAACATTTTTTCTTTATACATATTTGCCATTTCCTGCATTCAAGAGTTAGCATCAAGAACAGAGGACTGAGCCTTAGAGGGAAAATTCTCACTTGGGCCCCTTCTCTGTTCCTTCATTTGGAAAAGTAAAAACTGGAGGGGAGGAATTACAACCCCAACTTCCCTCCTTTTTGGTTGCTTCTACAACACACAGGAAATAGTGGAAAGTATTCTTTCTCCCCTACCCCCAGGGATAAGGGATTTATAAAATAAAATAACTGAAGACATGGTTAATGCAAACAGCATACAGAAATTTAGGAAGCTGTCTGACAAAGAATGTTCGAAAGATAGGAGCCCCATGAGAATAAAACTCTCTCTACATACAATATAAATAGATAATAAAAGATCTCAACCAACCACTCATCTGCCCATTAGGCCATATAAACAAAAGAGAAGAAAGAAAATGATACACTAATGCCCACCATCCCCATACTACCAACAGTTATGGCTAAACATCTAACCTAGGGATGGTGACCAACAGAGGGATTTGGCAAATTTCCCTGTAACATATGTTTACTTATATGGACCACTTTGAGGCAAAAGACGATACTCAAAGGATATCAGTTAAGACATTCAGAAGAATGATAAATATATCAATACTGCCCACATACAAAAATCTCTAGGTATATTTCCAAGGCTCTTAGCTCCTTAAAGGCACAAGTATTTTACGTAACTGTAGTGGAAACTCCTTACCATCTAACACAAGAACAAGTATGACTGCACTAAAAAACTGCCTTCATTTCCAATATTGTGGGATCTTGGCCCTTCCAAATGGAATTCTACTTCCCCTGGAAGTACATGATAAGCCTAAACTTCTGATGAAAATCATTTGTTGTGAAGAAAAGCTTGCAAATATGAAGAGAGAAATGAACAAAATACTGAAATAATTGATCTAACAACCAATCTGAGAAAAAGCCTCAGCCTCCCAAAGTGAAAAATAGTAGTCTAAAACTTCAAATATCTCAAAAAAAAACAGGTGAATTCTGGATATTAGTCCGTTAAACAGTTTCCTGATACCATCCTTTCCTTTCTTGCTATCTGATTAAAGGGAAACCTGAAAACACAAACCAAAATAGAAATTACTCCCAAAAACTTGCATTGCTGCAAGGACACAAGAATTTCTCAATAGTTTCCAAAAAGACAGATTTCTCGACAAAACTGTGATTCTACAACACACCAACCCTGTTGTTTTTCAGAGTTAGAATACTGTTAAGATCATAGTAAACTACAGAACCTCTTTTGCAGCAAAACTTCTTTTGGATATCATCAATATGAGCTAAACAGGCTAAATTTAGAGAAACTGTGCCTCTAAAAATAAAACTGTGAACTTCCAATAAAACAAACCTAACTGATGATTGAAACTGGACACTGAACACTGATGATGAACACAAAAAATAACTAAAATGAGATGCACAGAAGATTGCTACCCTCAGCAATTCTTATCTATGCCCATAAAGAAGAGGTGAAGTGAAGTTTGCAATTAAGTAACACCAATGGATGACAAAAGATCTAGGTCATCCTTTTTGGAAATCATCTCAATATTGGCCTTAGGAAACAATGAAAGTCTTTGGCTGTACATGAGACTGGGCAAAAATCACTTCTGAATTCATTAGATCAAGTCATAGTGAAAAAAGGGTGAGAAAATTAAAAATTCTTCCTATGTGTTCCAAGAAACTTAATCATACACTGCCTTCTTCACTGATTTCTTCACACAATGACTGCAGATGCTGAATTCTCTGATGTTTTTCAAATGCAGCAGCCTCATTTACCCCACCAAAAATTATGTGTGCCATGACTGCCATCTCTTCTCTGGGCAAAATGTCTTTGAGTAAACACACATAAAATCAGTAAACAACTTTCAAAGCAGATATATACGTGTATCTAATACCTGAAATATATCTTACTTTCTAATGCTATACAGATATCAGTATAACAAACTGCACACATTCTCACCATAACTACAATAAAATGAGGACTAATGTCCATATCTATTAATTGGTCATGTACTCTATCTTAAAAACAGTGAAAATTTGAAAATGACTCCAAGAAAAACATGTATAATACTAACATATCAATCTAAGTAAATATTCAACACATTGAACACATTGAACATAGAAATTATAGCTGACAAAACCACTTAACCTGAGAAGAATGCTATCACAGTTAAAGTAACTGCAAGATGACACAATAACAGCAACAGATGAAGTCAAAATATTCAGCAATAAAATGAAATGGAATCCCAACACTTGTCACGAAAAAAGAAAAAGAAGATGGCAGCAAAACCAATAATTCTACTGTTGAGAGAAGACCCTTGATGATAGCAGTACAGCCGAAGTCCAGAATATGGTTTAAGAGTCATCTAAGCACAAAGAAGGATATAAGTTTCTGCTGAAATAAGAAATTTGTGTAGGCTTAAAATCATAAGAAAAAATATTTGAAATAATGATTAATTAAACATCAATTGAAACCAACAAGAATTTGTATCAAGAAAGAGTAAGCAAGCTTGATTTTAGCACGCTTCAAAAGCATACACAAAAATATAAAATGGAGGAAGACAATGTAAATCATCTTCCTTGACTTTGCTGTGGCATTTAACAAGGTTAACCACAAAATTTATGTCACCTGAAAGTTGTGAAGCACAAAAATAAGCCCACTTTCAACCCCTGCTGAGCATTTGCAACAATGCAGTAGTTCTCCAAGCCATTCCTTTGGAGTACAGTTCACAGGCCTTCCTGCGAAGCTTCAACTGCTACCTGCCATAGCAGTGATTCACATTCATTACATGGGATTACTACCATAATTTATTTCCTATATCCTCCAGGTACGGCATCCACTTCCATCATGATAATGGACAAATCTTATTCTATCAAAGAAGTTAAATATAAAAGTTGTTGACATTTGTAAAGAATTGCAGAAAGGTGACAGGTATATCAATCTGGTAAGAGATCACAATGTCAATTTATCAACTATGATATTAAGGCTCAAAAAGAATGAGTATTAGAGTTTCTTGTTGAATCAGAACTGAAAAAAGCTATTGCACAGCACACGATTAGCCAAACCTCAATCAGAAGTTAAATATGATACAGCATGAAAAGTTCAAACTGAAGCAATTTAAAGATATGCTTGTTTCAGGTCCCTTTTTTCTAATATCTAGACCTATGAATATGGTGTCAAAAATGTTTCTAGTAAAATGTCTTAAGGAATCACCCTTGTAACTGGCATACTGTCATGCACAGCTGTCTCTATCCAGTTGATGCTAGTTAATATTAGCTTTTCCTCTCATAGCAAGGAAAACTATGTCTGACAAAGATGTTTATCAGGAGAGCCATAAGGAACAGTATTAGCCTGTATACATCTTTTCTCACACCGGTTCACTTTTCCCACCTTAACAAGGTGTACTTCTTATAACAACAATATCTAACAAAGACAAGTATGTATAAAACTACAGATAGTGTTTTGCCAACTATATCATAGTATCTAAGATGGTAGGATACATGGAGCAAAGAAAGAAAAAGCAAAAATTCTTAAATATGATATACATATGGGCTGGGAGAATTTAATGAAATTCATTGAAGAAAAAATGTGCAATAAACCCAGCGCCTCCATAACAACTATTCATATAACAACGTTTCATACTTATGATACCTGAGAATTTGGGAACAAGCTTGGAGAGCGACTTGCAAGACCTCGCAGCTGGGAAAGATTTGAAAGAAATAAATCCCTTCATATATTTTTCCATACATAATTCACCACTTACAAAATTAGCTAGGTAGCATCAAGAACAGAGGACTGAGCCTTCAAGGGAAGATCCTCACTTGGCCCCCTTCTCAGTTCTTTCGTTTGGAAAAGGGAAAACTGTAGGGGAGGATTCTTTCTTCCATCACATTCATTTACTATCAAATATTTCAAGACATCAAAACATTCTATTTTTCACCGTGAAACCGTTTCAGTATGCTTAACAAGGAATAACAGTACTCGGGGGAATAAAACAGAAGGGATATCCCTTTAGATGTGAAATTAAGAGGCGCTTACAAGGTTTTATACTGGCAAGAAACACATTGCTATGACTAAGTCCACCACCTTCTCAAGGCCCCAACAAATTTTCTGGTATACTTTCATTAAATACAGTACCATCTACACTAACAGCTGTAAGTCTGTCTTAAGCAGTTCTAAGAATTATTTGTTGATAATACGGAGGTATCCCTCATTTCAACATTATGAATCCCTCTTACATAAGCCTTAATTTTATCTTATTAAAGGTGGTATTTGTGGTAGGTTTGTTAGGGAGTTAACTATTAAAGAGAGTACTGTGAAGTGTACCTATATGCATCTCATAATTATTATCCCTGGCAATGATGTGTACTATATATACAGCATATCAGCTCTTCTCCTCTATCTATACCTATCTATATCTCTGATTCCCATTCCAATTGGGAATTCCCATCAAGCGGGTGGCCACATCAAGAGTCTCCACTTGTCCTTACATGACTCCTTCACATACACAATTCTACACATTCTTCAATCGTTTCTCCTCCTCCAGTAATCTTCCGCTGTATTCTTCTCTTAAAATGTTCAAATCAGTCAAAACTGCCTTAATTTTTCAATGGTCTATGATTCAACCTTTTCTCTTCAAAAGACGCTCCTGATTTCCTATTGAATCATATTTTGAATTTACAGGAATCTTCCTGTACTTTTGATCACCACTACAAAATCTAAATTCTCTAATTTCTCCATTACAAAACTACTCTGCAAGAGGCTTTCATTCCAACCACTCACCTACATTTTGTCTTTAAATTGTTTTATAATATGTACACTAAACTGAGTTAAGCCCAATGAATTAGAAAGATCAATTACACAATCACCTTGCTCAAGATGCCTAAGCAAATTGTATTTCACTTCTAAAGTAACAGACTTTGCAGTATGATTTTTTTTACTTTGAGATTATAAGCATTAAATCTACAACACTAATTGTTTTCAATAAACCACAAATACTTCATAGAAGCATATGCTGAAACAAAGAGTGAGTTTTGAAAGAAAAATTACTGTTTCTCTCCAGTGAGTTGAGGGGTCTTTTAATCCCAATCGGTGAGATCCTCTAGCCCCTTATCTGCTGGTTAACAGCCCTTCATCCTTCGCTAACCACCCATTCAGTGGTAACACACTAGCTCATTATGGTTCCACTAACTGCCAATCAGCAACTCCCCACCACAACCCTTGGGTATGATGTTCTGTTCTCTGACTCAGCTTTCTGGGAGGTCATGTTAAATTTCACACCATCATATTCAAAAGTTAGACTGTTGTGCTCACGTGTCGCTGTGCTCATAGGGTTGTATCATCATGCTCAAAGGGCGAAAAGAAGTTTCAAAATGCTTGGGTAAAGAAAAATATGTACCCCTTTATAATCTCTGGTACTCTCAGGGTAGTCCAAGAGATTAAACAAGCATAAAGCGTGGTGTTCTTCAGCGGTAATCTTTGATGAAACGATCATAATGATAGTGTTTGGAAATATACTTGTTTCATTCTTGCCGATAACAATGATATCAATCCAAGATAACAATAAAAATGACACCTCATATCTTGACATCAAATCTTCTCCCAGCACTTAAGGCTATCAAGGTGTCATCATCAACAGTTACCAAGGTGCTGGGATGTCAGTAAAATCCCTGAACTGCAACAAATTCAAGACCTTTCCTAACTCCTACTCTGGCTGCATCGGGCAGGGAGGGTCTCCTCAAAAAAATGGCCTGAAAAGTAATCCCAATCAGGTCATGAAAAGTTTGTCCCAAAGTCAACAGAAAAGAGCTCCTTAGAGCTCCCACTTAGAGCTATCAAGGTCACTATCCCTGAAAGCTAAATAATTAGAAATGTCTCCCTAAAAGGTTTATTGGAGAGGAAAAAGGCAAATCTGGTCCCAGCAATTCTAATTGACAATTAGGGCATCTGAGGTCACTACCTCTTGTCGAATGTTGGAGACACAAAGGTGGAGAAGAGATTCACTTGGGGAATATTAGTTTGTAAACAATATACATAACATGTTAATGCCAGTAAGTGTATAAACAAAACCAGTTCAACATAAGTGAACTCAATAGAATTAAAAATATACATTGATAAACAAAAATATACGTATGATATATATAAATCACACTCTGAGCACCACAGAAAGGTATTTGTCCCATAAGTGCAAAAAAACTGAAAAAGCAAGGATGGACAATATGGGAAATGTTCTCCACATTCCATGGATCCATGAAGAATATGGTGGCCAAGCTGAATAGCTGTTGGCCAATGGGACAATGACTTCATTGCTGAGTGGGGGTTCCTGAATGGAAGAGGCCAGACCTACAACAAACTATGCTGTTACTGTTGCATGGGTGGTTAACTCAGGGTGAAGGGCAACCACTTCAGCAAAATGCTTGGAGTTAAAGGAATCTGCACCCTGGGGATCAAGAGAATCACCACAAATGGGACAAACCACTCTGGAAAGAGACAATGATTTAGATACTATGCTATACTGTATACAATACCAAATGCCCCCACTTAGTAAGAGTTACTAGCATGACATTTTGCAAAAATGCTGACACTTGAGAATTAATGCACGAATTTTCAGACAGACACTTAAGCCTCAAAATTGTGTCAGATTTGAAAAGAATTTATATTCTTAATCTATTTCATTTATTCATTATACTTAGTCGCTGTCTCCTACGTTAGTGAGGTAGCACAAGGAAACAGACAAAAGAATGGCCCAACCCACCTACATACATATGCATATACATAAACTCCCACACATGCACATACACATACCTATACATTTCAACGCATACATACATATACATACACAGAGATATACATATATACACATGTCCATATTCATACTTGCTGCCTTCATCCATTCAGGTTGCCACCTCGCCACACATGAAACAGCACCCCCTTCCCCCGCGAACACACAAGGTAGCACTACCTTATAAAATATTTCATGATTTTGTTTGGCTATTAGGTCACCATGCATTTCATAATGATCTTCCAGAAAAAAATTTTAGATTTGAATTCCATACCCACTGATTAAACACAATTCTATTTGTCACTCATCCATTGGCAGACAGATTGTAATGGACATCATGTTTTCATACCTTTTATCCACTATATACAATATTCTTTTACTTTAATCATAAAATACTTCAAGAAGGTACTTTTTTTTTTTTTTTTTTTTTTTTTTTTATACTTTGTCGCTGTCTCCCGCGTTTGCGAGGTAGCGCAAGGAAACAGACGAAAGAAATGGCCCCCCCCCCCCATACACATGTACATACACACGTCCACACACGCAAATATACATACCTACACAGCTTTCCATGGTTTACCCCAGACGCTTCACATGCCTTGCTTCAATCCACTGACAGCACGTCAACCCCTGTATACCACATGACTCCAATTCACTCTATTTCTTGCCCTCCTTTCACCCTCCTGCATGTTCAGGCCCCGATCACACAAAATCTTTTTCACTCCATCTTTCCACCTCCAATTTGGTCTCCCTCTTCTCCTCGTTCCCTCCACCTCCGACACATATATCCTCTTGGTCAATCTCTCCTCACTCATTCTCTCCATGTGCCCAAACCATTTCAAAACACCCTCTTCTGCTCTCTCAACCACGCTCTTTTTATTTCCACACATCTCTCTTACCCTTACGTTACTTACTCGCTCAAACCACCTCACACCACACATTGTCCTCAAACATCTCATTTCCAGCACATCCATCCTCCTGCGCACATCTCTATCCATAGCCCACGCCTCGCAACCATACAGCATTGTTGGTACCACTATTCCCTCAAACATACCCATTTTTGCTTTCCGAGATAATGTTCTCGACTTCCACACATTTTTCAAGGCTCCCAAAATTTTCGCCCCCTCCCCCACCCTATGATCCACTTCCGCTTCCATGGTTCCATCCGCTGACAGATCCACTCCCAGATATCTAAAACACTTCACTTCCTCCAGTTTTTCTCCATTCAAACTCACCTCCCAATTGACTTGACCCTCACCCCTACTGTACCTAATAACCTTGCTCTTATTCACATTTACTCTCAACTTTCTTCTTCCACACACTTTACCAAACTCAGTCACCAGCTTCTGCAGTTTCTCACATGAATCAGCCACCAGCGCTGTATCATCAGCGAACAACAATTGACTCACTTCCCAAGCTCTCTCATCCCCAACAGACTTCATACTTGCCCCTCTTTCCAGGACTCTTGCATTTACCTCCTTTACAACCCCATCCATAAACAAATTAAACAACCATGGAGACATCACACACCCCTGCCGCAAACCTACATTCACTGAGAACCAATCACTTTCCTCTCTTCCTACACGTACACATGCCTTACATCCTCGATAAAAACTTTTCACTGCTTCTAACAATTTGTCTCCCACACCATATATTCTTAATACCTTCCACAGAGCATCTCTATCAACTCTATCATATGCCTTCTCCAGATCCATAAATGCTACATACAAATCCCTTTGCTTTTCTAAGTATTTCTCACATACATTCTTCAAAGCAAACACCTGATCCACACATCCTCTACCACTTCTGAAACCGCACTGCTCTTCCCCAATCTGATGCTCTGTACATGCCTTCACCCTCTCAATCAATACCCTCCCATATAATTTACCAGGAATACTCAACAAACTTATACCTCTGTAATTTGAGCACTCACTCTTATCCCCTTTGCCTTTGTACAATGGCACTATGCACGCATTCCGCCAATCCTCAGGCACCTCACCATGAGTCATACATACATTAAATAACCTTACCAACCAGTCAACAATACAGTCACCCCCTTTCTTAATAAATTCCACTGCAATACCATCCAAACCTGCTGCCTTGCCGGCTTTCATCTTCCGCAAAGCTTTTACTACCTCTTCTCTGTTTACCAAATCATTTTCCCTAACCCTCTCACTTTGCACACCACCTCGACCAAAACACCCTATATCTGCCACTCTGTCATCAGACACATTCAACAAACCTTCAAAATACTCATTCCATCTCCTTCTCACATCACCGCTACTTGTTATCACCTCCCCATTTACGCCCTTCACTGAAGTTCCCATTTGCTCCCTTGTCTTACGCACCCTATTTACCTCCTTCCAGAACATCTTTTTATTCTCCCTAAAATTTACTGATAGTCTCTCACCCCAACTCTCATTTGCCCTTTTTTTCACCTCTTGCACCTTTCTCTTGACCTCCTGTCTCTTTCTTTTATACTTCTCCCACTCAATTGCATTTTTTCCCTGCAAAAATCGTCCAAATGCCTCTCTCTTCTCTTTCACTAATACTCAAGAAGGTACTATTAGGCATTTTAATCATTATGCATCCTATAAACAAATCATTGCAAAATAATCTTAGATTCATATCCCACAACCACTAGCAAACCAAACAATTCATCAGAACTCTAACTTCAGATGCCACTTCATCCCATATGCACACCAAATATGCCACCCTGTCATCTATCCAAAATTCTTCAAAGTACTCACTCTATCTGTTTTGCACCTCTTCTTTACCTGTTAACTCTTCCTCATCTTCTACCCTCACTTTCACTTCCATTTGTTTCTTTGTTCTCCACACACTATTCAACTCCTTCCAAAACATTTTCTTATTATCACAATTCATCAATATCAAGACAATCTCTCATATACCCACTTCTTCAGCTTCCATACTTTTCTCTCATCCTCCTGCCACTCTCTCCTGTACACCTTCCAATCCCTTACACTCCATCCCAACAAATACCATTCATATACTTTTCTTGTCTTTTTCACAAGTAATCTAACTTCATCTACCCACCACTCACTAACTTTCCTCATAAGCCCACTTCCCAACTTCCAAATGCTACATACATCACCTGCAAAATTAAGCTATGCTTAACTAAATACCTTCCAATCCTCTTTAATTCCCCTAGTTATCTATACTCTCTCAATACTGCTCTTCACTAAATCTCCCTTGGTATCTTGGAACATAGGCCTTTTTTCTAAGCTCACTCACTTTCAACACTTCTTTTGTAAACCTAGTTTCCTCTTTTCCTAAAACTTAAACAAGCTCTAACACTTACCCCACCAAATATTTCAATATCACTTGTAAGTACACCAAATACATATATCAATTGTAAATATACTAAATACTGTATACACATCATCACTCCATATGGTCTGTGATCCCATCCTTTGGATGTTGCTAACTTTCTAAGTGCTGCAGGAGACCCTATAGAGGGGTTCCTGGGAAAAGAAGGTACGGTACAGTAGAGTAATGTAAGGTATATAATTGGGAAGCATGCAATACTTCTGAGTAACTCCACTCCTTAATAAGTTACAATCATGGACTTGCAAAACAAAATTTAGATGGAAATTAAGATTGCGAAACAAGTTGGCATAAGCATGACAAGATATATTCCGTGAACTTCTGACAATAGCTTTTCATAATAGAAGCTTAATGTTAATGATACTGATACCCTAATATGAGAGAGTGAAAAAGAAATAGAGGGTACAGCACTAAAATAACAAGGAGAGAAATGTTGCGTTTTGAAAACTGAAAAACCTTTCCTCTCTGAGGTGGTGTCCCATGAGCATGAGAGACCATCCAATATATCTCTATGAGAATCAGGGTCAGGACCTTCCAACCCCCAGTACTTTCCATGAGGAAGCACTGGTCTTCCTTACCCTTTCAGTAAGATCAGTCTTTTCTGACCTGCCCATGGCCAATAAGCAACCATCACTGGGATGTCATCAACCCACTTACTTCTACTTCCAGCAGCTTACCAGCTGAAATCTGCAGATAACTGGTGTCAATCCAAACTTGGTGACCATAAATATTCCAAAAAAATTGGGAAACAAGCACAGTTTAAGAAAACCAGATGAAAAATGCTCACTAACACTGTCTGAGAAAGAAAAGGTTTTCAATTTCTTTAAACCTGCATTTCTTTACTCAGCAGTCTGTCCCATAAGCACAAATGCATACAAACAAGGAGAGCTTAGAAAAATATTCCAATTAAGAAGATCAAACCTTAAGAAATATAAGTAACTTTAAATGAGCACTTTGGAATCTGTCTTCCCTGAAGGGGACATCTCTTGTCCCACACATGGCAAACCTACAAGAGACCCACAATGTTAAAACCAAGGTACTGTCTGATGAAGGTGGACAATGAATACTAAAGATCCCTTTTCTCAATTTCCTCCAAAGAAAGATTCTAGAGGAAGGCTAAGGTAGAGGCCACCTTTCTCAGGTCATGTGCTCAAAAGTGCAGCCCAGGTTGCACCAATAAAAAGAAGTTTTCTTTATCTACATAGAAATATTCCTTGCCAAGAGATTTCAAGGTTCCTGGGTACACAATCAAATGGTCACCTAAATAATCTTTGGTGAAGTCCACAAGTACACATAAGAAATTAAACTGAGCATAATGCATGATGCAATCTTCATGAGGTCTTACAAGAGTGGATGACAAATGACCATATCTAAATCCAATAACATAGTTTCATTCTTAGAGAAAATCTAAGGTTTAGTTTATCTTAACCCATAAGACACTGCCATCCAACAGATGTAAAGAGAGGGATAGAGTTTTCACAAGAAAACATTAGGGATATAAAATTCTAGGAAAACTATTAGGTTGTACAAAGTCTAGGACTTTTGAAAGCTTCCACTTTTAGATTAATGTAAAACAAATAGTTAAAGGGATGTTATGGGCAACACATATAAGAGGCAACAATGGAACAATCCTTATTCTTGTCATGGTACAGGATAGATCATTCTAAAAACATAAAGCATCACATCCAAGATATCAAATACTTCATGGAAGGTGTGAAAGTTTTCCAGACCAACTGGTACAAAACTGTCTTCTAGTACAATGGTAAATGTTAAATATATGTCATCTGTCAGGTGTTCCTCAATTCCCTGCTTAAAGGATCTGGGAAAATCCATACATGTAAATTCCAGAATCAGAGATACTTTAAGTTCGGGTCAAGAGAAAAAGTTGAGGGTGGGACAAAAAACAGAGGTATTAACCAAGGATTAAGGCAAAGATGAATGAGTCTCCGGCACCAAGGTTGTTTTTCCCACTTTAGGGTTGCCACTGTTACTAAACCCAAGAAAAACACTAGTATTAAAAAACTTTTCCTTGAAGATCTACAGGGAGAAAAAACTAAATCTGGTTCCAATAACTCCAACCCAAAGACAGGAGTCAACTTAAGAGCCCACATATCTTAAGTCGAACATACTTGCGCCCCACATATCTTAAGTCAAACATACTTATGTCATTAATACTGCACAGGTTCTGGTGGCAAACAGATCCATCTAGGATGCCACTCCTAAGAAGAGGATCCATTTGAAACTCTCCTCACAAATCAAAATTTCTAATGACAGTGTGTCTTATCTTGTTCGGTCATCAGTCCAAGCATTGCATAATCCTTAGTGATATGAGGCATGGAAAGAAAGGCCTCTGGAAACAGCCACGGAAAAAGCCTTTTCCAATTACTATGAGAAACAAGAATTTGTAAGAGCCTTTGTGTATCAAGCAGCATTTAGTCACAGTATTGTACAACAGATATAAAATTCCAAGAGTGGATTACAAAGTTCTGGCCACAGATTATAGAGCAACCAGGAGCTGCAAGAGCTCCTAGAAAGGGGATGCTTGCATAACATCAGGACCATTTAAGAAAGGAGTTCTTGGGTAATCAAATGAAATAATTGAACATGAAGTGACCCACTGTCGCTCCACAAACTGTTACCTTACAGACATCCTGACTTGGTGGTAGGTCACAGTGGGTGACCTCATCTGACCTAATAATCATCAGAAAAATGAGTTTGGTGGCCCAACCTACAGCCACATCTGTAACATTAGCCCATGATATCCATACTCGATTTTCTGCAGTAGCAAGTCAAAAGATACCGATAGTGTCATAACCTACTGTCACTCAAAATATGTGCATGTGTTTGGCACAAATCTAGAAAGGAATGAGAAGCCATAGGTGGTCATTTATGCTTCAGTAGCATAACAAGTTTCTTGACTGTAGAGTTACTCAGTCCCTTGTTATTAGTATTTTTTGTAAATGTCCTCGTATTTGGATTCTTTAGGAATATACGGGAATTCTGTCATGCTTAGCCATGGAGGAGATTTTAAGTGACAAAGTGCAGAGCCTCCCTGTCAAGAGATGCCTCTCTGATTCTCTGTGAAGCCCTAGAGACATGGAAGAGGCCTATGCTTGCACCTGGCCCAATCTCTATATCCACACCTCTAAAAAAGCTACTAAATACTGGAATCCTACATACCTAAGGGTATGGAGGCTATGAAATGAAGCCACTTAACAAGCTCCTGATTGCCTAAACATAACAAAATCCCCATGTAGGCCCAGATAATCCAAGTATAAGCACATTCATATAAAATACTAACAAGTGACTGTAGCTCTGGCATCAAGGGGGCTTGTTACACTACTAAAGTACAGATGACAGCAAGTGGTTTTCCCTCACTTTCTAGCTTAGTGCCAAATATATGCAAATATTCATTTGTTTGATTTAATTATCCCAGAATCCCAATCTGAAAGGGTCCTGATGTCACCTTAGGACCCCTTTTCAAGGGGCTCTTGCAGTTTCAAGGTTTCACTACACTCAGTAACAGAAATAGGATGGACTCCTCTGAGACAAGAATTTTTACTAGACTGTACTTTATTTTGTTAAATGTTGATGGTACAGCCACTAAAGGTGGCTTTTCATCTGCAGTATAACCTCAAGTGGGCAGACTCCTGTAACACAAATACACATACATAAGGATAAACAGGATTTCAAATATCTTAAATGAGGTCCTTTATAAGCAACATGTAAACACCTACAACACAGGGCCACTGCACAAGGCTACAGTGGGCACAAAAGGGTACATTAGTTAAGCTAACACAAAGTGATGTGACAAAAAAAAGTGCCACATTGAATGACTTGGAGTGGTCAACATACTATCACACAAATATAGATTAACTGCAGCCTAACATATCTCCGATTCTGACTAAATCAAACTCTATATCATCACTTGGTGTTTTCGAAGACAATGATCAAGATTTCATATCAACCATTCTGCCGTAATAAGAGACACATCATACAGCACAGAAAAAATTAAAAGGAATGTAAACATTCAGTGTTGTAGAGTTTCCAATTTCCAAATGTTTAATATCCAAATGTATACTATACTAAGAAACTGGGCTGAACACAGCCTCCTACTGCCTCAATACAGTAAGGGATTAAAAAAAAGTGCCTCTTTATAAAATTATAAAAATTAACATGAGCTATAAATTAACATGAGCTAATAGTATCAAGACAAAAGTTATATAAATACTACTAATCAGGTCACAAATGAAAAACTTAAAACTTATTTCTATGTAGTAACAAATCTTGGGGACAAAATGAAACAGGATATAGAGGTTGGACAACAAGAGCGGTATTATGAGACAAAACTACAGCAAACTTCTACATACCTATTGGACAATTTAGGAGATGTGGAGATGAATTGGTTGAGTGTGGACTTATCATAGAACTCCTTGAATGAATTTACTGAATGTATGGAGTGTATGGAATTGAGGGAATGCTCTCTGCGATGGTGGATTCCCCCAACAGCCCCAGTTTCCTCAAGTGGTGGAGGAGGCACAGGTGGTGGTCCAGTACTGCCATATATACTTCCAAGAGAAGCAGAGCCACTGTAGATACCTGATGAAGGGTGACTGCCACTGTATAGGCCCCCAACACCAGTATACATCCCAGAGATGGAGGGAGGGCTACTGCCATAAGCAGCATGCAATGCAGCGTCGGAGCTGGGGGGAGGTGGTGCAGGAGGAGGTGGAGGATCATCTGTGTCATGGGAATCATCCTGACCAGAGTGTTGGCTTGATAGCCCTGGGGACGGAGGTTCACTCTGACTCTGACTGGAACCCATGGCTTCTATTGATGGCTTGGCAGATGAGGTGGATGCTGGACGGGGGGATGGATTCGTGGATGGTACTGGGGGAGGGGTGTGGGTGAGAATGGGTGTTTTTGGTGAGTTTGGTGGAGTGTGAGCCAGGTTGGGGACATTTGTAGAAGCATCAGGACTAGCAGTACCATCACTGCGGTCTATGCTAGGAATGCTGTGCAAGGAGAGCCGGTCAGCAGCCAGGGAGGCTACATCATCTTTGGTGTCAGGCGACGTTTCATCTTTGGATTCACTAGGAACCTGAGGTTCTGGTGACTGTCTTGGGTCTGCTGTAATACAGGGGCCAACATTAGTCAAGCATAAGCATATAATGTGTAAAAGCTCATGTAAAATCAGAATTTTAGAAGCAATACATCTATAACAGTACATGTGCATTCACAATCTAAAGGTTATATACTATAACTCATCTAAAATTATTCCATATCACCTACATACGCAAGGATAAGCGCTACTGTCAACAAACAAGGATGAGTTTCAGATTAAAGGATAAAACCATCAAGACTGAGGATTCTAACCTCTTAATCCCTCAAAAGTATCTAATGCTAAACTCTACATAAAATAATGCAGCTCTAAACAATATACTATTTCAAAATGATGAAATCCATTCTTCAAAATAAAAGAAATTCTTAAAAAGACATCCAATGTTCCTGCACCTATCAAACCTATGCCTCATACAATGTTAGACTCTTGAGCAAACATTTGCCTATTATGGGAAAGCACTGTCCCGGGAAAGAAGCACTTAGATTAATCTAAGGCCTCATGATGACAGAGTAATCAGCTCTGAGCATAATGCTGGAAACAACACAGTGCTACCCCTTCCAAGCAACAGGAACAGAATTTGGGTCTTGTAAGTAGCTAACACAAAGCACTACATTCATCATGTGCTTTACTGAAAAATTCATTCAGAGATTTGTATGTAATATCTAAAGCACCACTCCTCACTCAACAAAGATTTACAATACCACATATACAAAATGGCCATCTCTCAACTCAGCCATACCAAACCTGCATTTCTATGCTGTAGTTTTGGCCACACTATTCTGCTCCACAAAATCTCGGGTTTCTGTTCCACAGGAAAAATTTGAACAATATAAACAATAAATATATCAAGGGTTTTGCAACTGATAACAAGTACATAAGAGAAAAACAGTGCAATGGTTAAATGTAAACCATAGAGTATTCAAATCATATATACAAATCTCGTACGGTTTTCACATAACCTTTATGCAAGCTGTTACATATTAACAGCAACTGAAGGCTATCTCATGAAAGTGTTAAGATTACTCATAATGTACAGCCATCTTGAGCCATGACACTGATTACATATATCATTAAACTACACAGCCAAATTTCACAATTTTGCTGCAGAATGATAAAACAGAGCTGAAAATTCATAAGAAAAAATATTTATTATACAATGGAGTGAAAATTCAGAAATCATGCATCTAGAAAATATCAAACTCATTACAAACTTTTACGATGAAAAAGGCGAGTCTCCAGGAACAAAAACTATCTAGTATACTTTCAGTATACCTTACCTTACCTTACCTTCCTGCCCCTGGACCCACAGCACTCAGGAAGATAAACATGCCTACTGGGCATGACCAGAAGTCAAGAAGTAGGTTGGCATTACATGTCTGTCTATTTTGAAACAAGGACAACTGAGGGGTAGGTGATCAGTGTCTTCAGCATGGAAGCTGTTCTGTGAGCAAGATAAGTAATGCACTATGTTGAAACACTGTTTGTAATGTTAAACTGATGGGTAGCGTCTACACAGGAGACAAGGAAATGTAATTCATGCTGTCTGGGAAGTGTAGTTTCATATAGGTTTATGTCTGGCAATGTGAAGCTTAAGATTGGGCTAGGGTGTTTATTTAGTACTTTTTGAGTCATAATCATGTGAAAATCTTATGTCAGTTTTGTGTTTCTAAAGGGATGTGATCTGGGAGTATATCACTGAAGAGAGAAACAAGAGTGAGTTTTTGTTAACATATGTTAGTTAAATAACATATGTTAGCACAATTCACATAAATTTAGACCAATCAAAACAAATAAATTATTAACTGGAAAGAACTAACATAACCAGAGACCTTTGACATGACTAGCATATTGGTAAACTGTAACTTGCCAAAAGGCTGTATGTTTCATAGACTTATGTAGTGAAAAGAAGAACTCTAATTGGTTTTCATCCAAGATTTGTATCAAAGAGAAAGATCATAATTTCAAGTAACATTCTGTTAGAGTACTCTAAGGGTATATCAAAAAATATGGAATAAGCATAGTTATTACATAATACACTAAAGTCTCTTCACCTGTGGGCTTGTGAGTGTTACTATGTAAATGTCAAATGAATCTGAAAAGTATATCTCGTATTTCTTAAACACAAGCAACTACAGCTAAAAATGTGTTACCTACAAATACAACTATAGAAATAGGGAATATCAAAATTGAGTGAAAAAAACATTAAATGCTTAATTCTAACTTGCAGATGTTTCAGTTTAATTACTAAAACTAGACTCTTCCTTGCACAATGCAATAGCAAAGTTTACTCTGGCTACTGATTACTGTCAGTTCATAAGAGGTCTTACCTTTAGTGATTTTCATCTTTTCAAAAAATAAGAGTATACATTTTGGCTGTCTGACCACAGATATAGAAGAGCTTACATATCCTTTTTTATTATCATTATTCTGTAACCCCAAGACCCCTTTAATGGGATTCTTACAGCTTTGAGGCTGTGCTCCACATGGGAGCAAGGTAAGATGGGCTCCTTTAGGGCAAAAAGGCCCTCAATATTGCTGTGCCCTTTTTCATCTGCTGATGATGATGTGGTCTTGTCATGAGTCATTTCTCACTTATGGTGATATCAGTCGCAGAATATCACCTACATATTCTTTTCACAAGGAAGCCAAATGACTTGCTGCTGAAATAACTGTCAATATAAGTACTTCCAAACATGAAAAACCTGAAAGACTGAATTAGCACTATTTGGCATAGAATTTTCTCTAAACACAATAGGCTTTCCTTTTTGGTAAACAAAAACCCAAATTACAGTACAACTGAAATGTAAATAATCATAACTTTCTTAGTATTGTACCAGACTAGTGAAAAGAAAAAAAAATATCATTATGAGGTTCAAAAATGTCAAAGTTCCTAACTAAAACTGCAGAGATGGGTTTGATTATGGGACTTTCATGATGTAAAAGCTCACTTTATGCACCAGATACATCTCCATTAAAAGGTACATAGACTAACAAATTCTAGAAATAAAATAGCCAGAAACAAAACCTTAAAAATTTTGCTCAATTTACCAGAATTCTTTATGTTAGACATAAGACAGAGCATATGTCAAAGATCTTGGTAAGAAAGCACCTTAGGTCCATAGTAAAAGTAACTTAAGCATACAAACTAGTTTGTTCTGAAAGGTTGGTTTAACCAATGAAAGACAATTTAGTGTTCTCATTTCACTATTCTAATAGATATTCTTTTAGATTACTTCTCTGTAATTCCAAAAATGAAAACAAAATCCATTACAAGAGTGATTTCATGTACTTTCTGATGAGAATGCTCTACAAAATATTCCCTACAGTATATATGCACACATTCTTTTATGCTGGAAGCTCCATTCACAGACAAAAGTCCACAAGTTTGATCATACATCTACACCAAATATACTGTAGATGGCAATAAAAGTGATATATTTTTTCCAACTGTACAACATCAGAATGAAGTTATATCTTAGCTCCTAAAAAATTAAGAGATTTTCTCAAATTCTGTACATTTTTTATCATTTTTCTTTCATTAATCCAATATTTTCCCTCATCTTCAAAGCCCTCTACTTATTTTCTAGTTAGCTGAGACAGCATAAATATATGTGGTGTGAGGTGGTTTGATCGAGTAAGTAATGAAAGGGTAAGAGAGATGTGTGGTAATGAAAAGAGTGTGGTTGAGAGAGCAGAAGAGGGTGTTTTGAAATGGTTTGGTCACATGGAGAGAATGAGTGAGGAAAGATTGACAAAGAGGATATATGTGTCAGGTGGAGGGAACGAGGAGAAGTAGGAGACCAAATTGGAGGTGGAAAGATGGAGTGAAAAAGATTTTGAGTGATCGGGGCCTGAACATGCAGGTGGGTGAAAGGCGTGCAAGGAATAGTGAATTGGAACGATGTGGTATACCGGGATCGACGTGCTGTCAATGGATTGAACCAGGGCATGTGAAGCATCTGGAATAAACCATGGAAAGTTTTGTGGGGAGCTGTGGTTTCGGTGCATTATACATGACAGCTAGAGACTGAATGTGAACGAATGTGGCCTTTGTTGTCTTTTTCTAGCACTACCTCGCACACATGCAGGGGGAGGGTGTTGTCATTTCATGTGTAGCGGGGTGGCGACAGGAATGAATATATATATATATATATTTTTTTCATCACTACCTCACTAACGAGGGAGACAGCGACAAAGTGAAAAAAAAAGATTTATACTATTTGCCAATTCCCACATTAGTGAGATGGCGTTAAGAACAGAGGATTGAGCCTTTGAGGGAATATCCTCACTTGGCCACCTTCTCAATTCCTTCTTTTGGAAAATTACATAAATTATATAAAGCCCCTACAACATAAAAGAGAATCACAAAATTGGAACAAACTCGTTGTAAATCTGGATTATACCTCATCTCTCAAATTTGTCCATTTCTCAATATTTGCAACAACCACTTAGCCACATGAGGAATTCTCCACAGTCATTTCAGGATTCCTCTTCCTAAAACATTTCCACCTCCAAGAAAGAGGTCTACAAACACCTGAGGAGCTCAGACTAATTTTTTCTACATTCTTTTTCTCAAACTTAATTCTTTCTAAGATGGCCATGATTGATGCATGTTTTTGTCTGCCGAGCAAGTTACTCTTTCTCACCAAATATCAAGTAGATTTATGTGAATTTTTGGTGAAGTCTTTAGAGTCTTCTAACCCCATCCCCCCCCCCATTCTCGGGTTGAACCCAGGCTATTGGGTTGGGTCATAAGTTGATCGAGCTGGAAACAGCAACCCTCAAGCTCACAGCCCTCACTTCTCTACTGCACATTGCATGGGGTTTCTGATGACAGCAGACACAGTGTTAAATCTTGGGCCCTGGATGTTTACAGTGCTCTCTCTTTTTGTGCATATCGCAACTTTGGATTTCAGGGGAAGAATTTTACAAAATCTTCCCTGCCTGCCGTGGCAGTAAGATGTTACTCCCAAATATAAGTTGGGAGCCATTCCTTCTAGGATTTTCCAGTATAGATGATGATATACCTCTCCTTTCTGCACCCCAGGAAGTACAGCCCCAGGGATTTCAGCTGTTCCCAGTAATCTAGTCCCTATACCACATTAATATCTGATGTGTAAGATCTTTGTACACTTTTGAATTCTGCAAGTTTTTTTCATCTTGTACGGGGATTAGAATGCAGCAATATTCAATTCATCAAAGAATTAGCACCCTAAATATAATCTTCACTGGATTTTCTTCCCTTGTCTTGAAAGTGTGTGAGTAAGTGTGTCAGTGAGTCTCCCTATCTGACATGGGAAGATGACTTCAGCATCTAGGAAATGCATTACCACACTCTGCCCCCAACCTACAATTATCAGACTAGTGAGGGCTGTGAAGATCAAGAAAAATTTGTGGATAACTCGCAAATTCCATACAAACATGAAAACCAAGCCAAACCTAATCTAGCTCGAGTCAGCCTAAGAGACATGATATCAGGAGAAGCTAGGTTTGGTTTGTAATAATATGAATGAATGTTTCATATCCTGTTTTGATGGGAAAAAATCTTTAACAACACGCAAGAACTTGTGGAATCATTGCACTGGGTGAAAAAATATGTAATGAAAAGCAAACTTATAAACTTCTATCTAAAGAATTTAAAGTGAACTGGCATTGAGCATCTAGCATGTAGTAGTCCGCAGTTTCTGCTGTTTCTCACATAAAAGTCAATGTGATTTTATCATAAAGACTGCTCTGACATGAAGGACAAAAAGGTTAAAATTCTACATCTGTCTTGCCCATATACTATTAAACAGCAAGTATGTGAGGCAAGATGTAATATTTCAAAATATTTCTTGGAGCAACCTATGCATTATGCACCTGAAAGGTACAAGGTGTATACAAAAATAAATGAAATAACATAGGTAAAGCAACCAAACTTAAGTATGTGCCCTATTTTACAGTTAATTTCCATAAAAAAGTGTTAAAACTAAAACCAATTTAGTGTTTATCAACTTCATGATCATAATCAAAGACATGTAAAAACTCTTATAGGACTATAAATTGATGCTCCTTTGGACTACAACTTAATGACAAGGAACATTAGCTTAACAAATTAAAAAATGAGAAAGGTGTAGTCATCAGATGCACCAGACTCACTTTCATTTTTGGAAAATTCATAATACTGCTATGTTCTTGTTCTCTTAAAAATTTTTCTATACATGAAACAACCCTTTTGTAGAAAAAATTGAATAATACATCAAAAGTCCAACATTAAAGTGGCACACGGAAAGTAAATAATTACCCAGTACCAACTTTTATTACAAAATAGACTTGATAATTCTGCCACATTAATAATGAGGAATACAACAGTAAATAATCAAAGTGATGGACCATAACATTAGCTGTTAACTGTATTTCTCATACATTCATAACCACAATTTGTTACAGGCATTTTTCACTGCAGCTGTTTAACATCAAATAATATACACTATTTCATCTCTATCATTTTATGGAGTTAAATGTTTTTTGTAATTCTTTACTTTCCTTACAGCAGTTTATTAATAGATTTATCAACTCCGTAAGATGATAAGTTGTTGCAATAAAAACATTACAAAAAATATCTATTCTGATGTGTGAAAAGAGGATCCTTAATTTTCATAAAGAAATTCTAACAAGTTATGCAAAAATTGTCAGAATCTTCAGCAATGAGTCAATTACTTTTTCTGATTTTTTGTTGTGTCCCACTGCTTACTATATTATTATTTTTCTCTTAATAATTATTTGAAGTGCTATAATCATCATTTTTTCAGTGTTATAAAAGTGTAAAATTAATTTCATATAGATTAATACTGGAAAGAAGCCCTCTTTTGCACAAGCGCAGCCCTAAATAGAGCACGCAGGAATTTGAATCATTCGCAGGATGGTAGCATGTTTATGTTCAAGCTATTCATTTAAAACCTTTAATCTATCAGCAATCATCATCGACAGTGACTAATGAGGTAAACTGTTTTCAGAACATAACCTGGCGAAGTGAACTGTGCATTGTCTACGTGTTCTATGAACATCGACATAATCAATGATACATAGCTAGATGTAAAAGACGCATCACCATAAAGCCTATCATAGATACCTGGTGGGCATTCTCATGACATTTTTGTCTGAGAAGTTTGCGCTACATTACCATATGCTAGGTCCAGGGGGTTGACTTAGGGTTTGGTACGGTTAACTTGGTTTGACTGTTTTAACCCCATACATACTTTATGGTTAATACAATTGATACTCCTAATCTGCCATAGGCAAGAATTTTTTTTTTTTTTCTTTGTAATTCCCTCAAATCTTAAGAGGTCCAATAAAACATCACTTTTAAACTTCAATTACCAAGGACAGTAGAGTAAACTTCAAATCAACAAATAATCCCCCAACGACAGAAACATTTTCCATCGCTTCATCCACAAACTTCCCTTCAATATGGTTGAGTAAATTACTCCATAGTCACTAAAATAGAGTCTTCCTAGACTACCCTATCAGTCCTATTGTCTCTTAACTCAGGGTAAAGTACCTCCATTCCCTGCCAACCATCATAACTGGGGCGAACCTGATTGATGAACCAGACCCCAAGTTTCTGACGGACATCCCAGACGGCAGTGGGGCTGCAACAGCCCTTACCTGGCCCGGGGAGCGATAAACAACCCCAAGTGTGAAGGTAGTACTTACTGTTGTCCATCTTTGGTAGAGCTGGTGGGGGCGGGGGCCAGAGAAATCAGAAGACGAGGGGACAATGATGATGCGGGCGGTCAATTGTCATTTCCCGTTGCTGATCGCTCCCTAACTCTTCACTGATTTCTGCACATTCATCCCTCCAAAATCACTTATATTTTCCTTTTACGTGTGCAGTGTGTGTTTAAAATGGGAAATTTAGTTTCAACATACTGTAAATCGAGATTAAAACTAGCGAGTTATCGATTTTTCACAAACATCTTCGAACGGGACCTTCGGACTCCCTTCTTAGCCATTAATTTTGTTTGGATTGCATTTCTCGAGGAAAACTACTGTAACGCAGTATTCTCACTTTTGTAAGTTTTTGGTAAAATTGACATTATTTATATATACTTATAATAATCTTTTACTCTTTTGATAATATAAGTAAAAACTGAAGCTATTAGTTTTATTATTTTCTCGTGTGAAATGCGCGTTGTTAGGTTGCGCATCGAGTTTCCAGGGGTCAACGGGCGGCAACCAGGTCATTATACTCTCTACTTAATACCTGGCTTCTTCCTCATATATTTCCTTGATTATGTAACATGTGTTACATAATCATATATATCTAGATGATCCGCGAAAGAATGGGAAATCTACAGCACTGGAACGGTTACATATATTGGACATAAAGAAAAATCGCGGAGAGGTCACTCACGAGTGTTGCTTACACATTCACATATCAATATCTATTTCTCAGTGAAATACCTATTACAACATCGCAGTTATTAAAAACGGAGGTTTCGTATCTCAAAGATTGACAATTGTTCTTTGCACATTTTAGGTCGCAGATGTATTTATTGATATGTTGACGTCAACGTGACGTAGGAATGCATCATAATTTTTCTCCCCCAACATCACAGTGTCTCATACCTACTGAATACTCATGGTGGTGATATCTCTTGAAGGAAAAAAGATAAAATAGGTCAATACTGTAATTTAATCACGAATTGTAAGGGGGGAGCACCATGCCTGCAGCGCTTTCTAACTTTGCGATATCGTAATCATTAGTCCATCTCTCCTCTATGTCTATATAACGTTCTACCTTACAACTCAAACCTATCTAATATGTAAAGTACCTGGAACTCTGAGAGGGGAGCCCGTCTTACGTCTATGGCATTACTTAACACTGAGAAATCTGTGTCAGCCAGACGAGCGCCGCCGACTCTAGCGAGCGAACACAGGCTGTGTGTGTCTCCCTCCAAACACATATGGCCTCTGGGTTAAGAATCATCTTCTATATTTGAAGGTGTTAAAAGATTTTTCTTATAGGTAAATCTACCCTGACACTGCTCTCATGAATGACCATTAGCCTAAAACTCAACCAAACAACATTTGTAGGCACTTACCCTCCACAAATTCATCTCCGCTTCAAATAAAGTCAACTTCACTTTGAACAAAAGCATCGACTTAGGCAACACCATCTTCAACCCTTGATAAAGACATTATTATCAACACCTCATACCCTTTAACCTAACCCTCAGGGTCTGGCTGGCTCAAGACCACAATTGAACTGCTTTAGTGTTAGAGAGAAAAAAAAAAACATTAAAAAAAAACATCCAAAACAAGACGCCATCTCTCCATGGGAAAATAAATAAACGTTTGATTTTCCTTAACATGAAATTATGGTCGCTCTTCCGCCCTGAACTTCCGCTCTCCAACACCACGTACCGGAGCGACTAATTGATTGATTAATTAGTTAATGAGGTAAAGCAGAACCGTATCTCACGGGGGAGGACCACAGTGGTGGAGACTAGATCCTAGTTTTCACTCGTACCATGAGAAGAATAGGCACAAAACTCACAGAAAATAATGCACCAGGATATACGTTGCAATATTGCATACAACTGTACTATAATTATAACAAATTCAATGACGATACGGCAAAATAGTTCAGACAGAAAATTACAAAAAGAAATATTAAACTGATATGTAGCACTTCAAAATCAGTACAATTACATGAAATAACATATTGCTATAGCTATTGGGACATCTCTCGCATGGAGACCATTGCTGCAACACACATACCCAAACAGTTCAATTACTAATTCAGCCATTAAATATGTCGTTTGATAATCAGACGCATTAACACTTCCCTACGGCTGTTTTCAATAATATGAATTATACTGTGAGTGCTGATTATTTGAAAAACAAGCACATGTGGTAATACACAGTCGACTTGAAAACATTAAAGTGAAAGATATAAATTCAGTATATGTAGAAAAAAAAAAACAAATTGTCAAAGGTAAATGCTTATATATGTATTTTCTTAGATGATTGTAAATGATTTACCATTTATGTTGAAAACATTTTATCAAAAAAAATATACAAATTCAGTATACGTAGAATATCAAATTGACAACGGAAAATACCTTATATATTTTCCTACATGTTCATATATGATTTATCAGTTATGGTTTACTTGTACGGGAAAATTGCTCCTAAGTAAATTACGAATTACAATCAAGATGTCTGTATGTGTGTGGTTCTTGCTGTAATTGCTATCTTGTGATCACAAATCATTAACATAAAATCCGTATCAAGGCAAATGGAATATATATATATATATATATATATATATATATATGCGGGAAATGGCGAATAGTATGAACATATATATATATATATATATATATATATATATATATATATATATATATACACACACACAAGGAAAAAAAAAGTCACATTTTGATGAGGGAGTCGAGACACGCAATGTCAGGTGAGCGGGGACATGAACTTCGAGAACACAGTGAGGTGTCATCTGTGTATTGTCAATGTTCCAGTGTGTTGTCCTTCCTACACCTTGCCTGCTGTGACAGCTAGGATAAACATGTACCAGAGATCACTAAACCATGATCAAATATCTATTGTCTGTTAATTTACTGCGTATTCAATTCCATTAACACTCATTTCCGCGTAATTAGGTTAAGGTCTGTATTATAGGATTAGAACCAGAAATCCACGCCAATGAATTATCTCATAACTAAACCGTTAATATTAACTTAGAATCATACTTTATATGTGTTTATTTTCAAGACGTTCCTCACTAATTGTACATATTTAACAAATTAGACCTATGCCCTATGAGAACTTACATGTGTAATGTGTAAGAAAATAAACCCTATGGTTGTATGACTGTGGTTGTATTTCAATGAGAAGTGAGACATTATTGTTTTGAACAACCCCATCGTATGCATCCAGGGATGCCTCCTAGCCATTATCATCATCATCCCTAAACGCCATCCAATTAAATGGCTTGTTCCACAGAAATGGACATTTAGGTGACTATGATATTAATGCAGTACGACAGTGCAGGAAGTGGGCCTCACAACACGCAGAGTTTCAGTCAAATTCACAGTTAAACTTGTCCTTGTCCAGCTTCATAAACGCTCGCGAGAAATTCTCTCTCTCTCTCTCTCTCTCTCTCTCTCTCTCTCTCTCTCTCTCTCTCTCTCTCTCTCTCTATATATATATATATATATATATATATATATATATATATATATATATATATCTTTTCTTTCAAACTATTCGCCATTTCCCGCGTTAGTAAGGTAGCATTAAGAACAGAGGACTGGACCTCTGAGGGAACATCCTCACCTGGCCTCCTTCTCTGTTCCTTCTTTTGGAAAATAAAAGAAAAAAAACAAGAGGGGAGGATTTCCAGCCCCCCGCTCCCTCCCCTTTTAGTCGCCTTCTACGACACGCAGGGAATACGTGGGAAGTATTCTTTCTCCCCTATCCCTAGGGATAATATATATATATATATATATATATATATATATATATATATATATATATATATATATATATATATATATATATATTCGATACGTGCGCACCGATAGTATTCTATTTATCTCAACTAATTCAAGACAAGGTCAACAACAAATGGGACTTTTATATACTAGTTACATGCGAGTACCTCATATATGTCTGGTGAGTTTTAACAAGGAACGTATTGGCATATTGGCAGTCAAAGTGGAGCGAAGAGCTCGGGAGCTGGGTCGACAATAGCAAAGCCGGTCCAAGTACATGTCAAGTGGTGTTATGGCGAGGCTATTAAGGATGCTTGTCTGATGTCAACAGGGGTGACTCGCTGTTCAAATGTCTTTCCTACACAGGAAAGTAATATCATGATATTCATTAGGCATTTTGTATGAATAGTAAGTGTGTATAGTTAATATAAGGCCCGATCTTGATTGGGCATAAGTGTGGCGGGGTGTCGACGGGAATGAATGAAGGCTGCAAGTATGAATTATGTATATGTGTATATATGTATATGTCTGTGTATGGATAAATATATGTATACGTTGAAATGTACAGGTATGTATATGTGCATGTGTTGACGTGTATGTATATACATGTGTATGTGGGTGGGTTGGGCCATTCTTTCGTCTGTTTCCTTGCGCTACCTCGCTAACGCGGGAGACAGCGACAAAGCAAAATGAATAAATAAATAAATAAATAAATATATATATATATATATATATATATATATATATATATATATATATATATATATATATATGTATATATATATGGAAGAAAAGGAATTACCATCAAGAAACATACTGAAGAGACGTTGAAATATGAATACCTTCATTTCGTTACTTTGTCTAAGACTTGAGCGTAAAACTTCCACGAAAAGCAACAGAGCCTGCGTCGCTGGATGACCAGCATTCCTGCATAAAAGTGAGCAAATCCATATAACACGGAGCGTGCTGCCACTGCCACCCAGACAAACCCAGCCAATACACACGATCCATAAAAATTCTCCCTGGAAGGCTATTGACGCCTCGTCTCTCATAGTAACAGTGAGGGAACCTGGGTGGGAGAAGTGGGTCCGTCCCCAAAGGACCGAGTAGCTGTCACGGACCAACATATCAGGACACCCGACACTCACTTAAACCTTCATGAAAATGACTATGACGACCTCTGAGCACGACGGGACGACCCTACTGCCTGCCATTTCGCATAACCCTGAAAGGTCAAGTTGTTAAAGGCTAATAATAGTAGGCTATCGGAGCACAAGGGTGTCCCTCAGCGCTTCAGGGAAGATTTGACGAGGATGAATACAGTCGCTACATTTCTGTACGTGTCATTGATATTTATTATTCATTACATCGTAAGTGTATGAATCTGAGAGAGGATGGCGACTACATGACTACAGATTCGTGAGAGAACAAATACACCTTGAAAATACTGTCTTCACGAAGGTAGGCAACGAAAGATAAGCGAGGATTAAGTCATATCGTTTCTGCAATGGCGTTCATCGCCACGGTAGTGGCACAGGCATGTCTCCAGGCGTACAGTGTGGTGGATAGAATGTATGGATCGATGTAGGATACAAGAAACGACGTTGTTGCCACCGGCGGCGACGGCGGGGTGAAGAATTGAAGGCGTATATTGAAGCGATCAACACACGCCATGGAGTCTGTCGGGTCTGAGTGGGACGTAAAGACTCGTTTTCTGACGGGTAGAGACTTATGTTTGCTGATGAGGCAGTTGATCCTCAAGCAATCCTCACTGAGTCGGGGACACTGCTATATATATATATATATATATATATATATATATATATATATATATATATATATAGTGGGGTCAGGTCTCAGTGATGCGCATGAATTAATATTTTCTGATATCCACGAGGAAAATACTTGAAACACGGTAAGTCCTAAGTGTACTTTCGTGTAATTACATCTGCTATATATATCTTAGTGTTATCTTTATCATTATTATTATTATTATTATTATTATTATTATTATTATTATTATTATTATCATTATTATTATTATTATTATTATTATCATTATTATTATCATTATTATAATCATTATCATTATTATTATTATTATTATTATTATTATTATTATTATTATTATCATTATACTTTGTTGCTGTAAATAGTTAGTTATCCACGGTTTTAGTGCGTTATACAGGCCTGCTATTTATCTTTATTCATAATTACTCCCAGGACCAATTTTTACGGAGTCCTGGTATTACCTAGGACCATCCTAGCAGTCCCAGCAGGTAGCAAGGAGAAAGAATATCATCCACGTCCCTAATGCGTGTTGGAAGAATGGTAACAGAGGGCTGGAAATCCTTCTCCTCCTGTATTAACTTTCTACAAGGGGGAGAATTGAGGCCAAGCAAGGACTTTGTGTCAAATGCTCAGTCATGTGTACCTGTCGCTACCTCGACGAAGTGGGAAAAGGCGAATAGGTACAGAATAATATGTGGTGTGTGTGTGTGTGTGTGTGTTCGAAAGCTTGAGCTAAGCAATATGCTCGTGGGTGTGTACATATGACAGCATACCAACTGCCTGTGGCGGGGCGATGTTTATGTACATATTTCATGAACGTTGCTTGCAAATGCATGAGAGTTTACCTGCTAGTGGGAGAAAGGCAGACACCCGCTGGCTGGCTTGGCTTGCCTGAACTTTCACATTATACAGTTGCCACCAGACAAGGTTAACCTGCACGTCTCTTCCCTCACCTGCATGTACGGGACCAGTGTTTGCTCCCTCCATCTCCGTCTCTAATTGTCTCCTTCCATATGTTTCCACTCCTGTGCTTATCCTTTATCTTGCGCATTTCGGAGGGACTTCTTGGTCAGATAGGGACTACCTGACTCACACAGACTCTTTTATAAATGGAGAGGTGTACGTATATAGTGTTTCTAGATAGACTGCTACGTTAGCTAACTAATTCCTAGTTACGCTACAAAGCTGAGGTTTTGTTCCTGGTTAGGTTAAGCCGCTCCCATGTCAGTCTACAATGCTGGTCTACTCTACCTGTTTATGCTGCGAAGCTGCTCTACAACGGCATCCTTATAGTCTGTTGCAACGTTGGCTACTGTTTCTAGCTAGGCTACAGTAGCGTTTGACTGTTCGAGGCTCCAACACGGTCCTACTGTTCTCTCACAATGCTACAACCCCGTTCTACAGTTCCTAGCAAGGATACTACGCTGTCCTGCTATCGCCGTACTACTGTTCCTAGCAAGGCTACAATGCCGTGCTACAGTTCCTAGCAAGGCTAAAACGCTGTCCTACTATCCTAGCAAGGCTACAACGCCGTCCTACTGTTCTTAGCTAGGCTACAACGGTGTGCTACAGTTCCTAGCAAGGCTACAACGCTGTCCTACTATCCTAGCAAGGCTACAACGCCGTACTGCTGTTCCTAGCTAGGCTACAACGCCGTGCTGCTCTTCCTAGCTAGGCTACAACGCCCCACTACTCTTCCTAGCAAGGCTACAACGCTGTCCTACTGTTCTTAGCTAGGCTACAACGCCGTGCTACTGTTCCTAGCTAGGCTACAACGCTGTCCTACTCTTCCTAGCTAGGCTACAACGCCTCACTACTCTTCTAGCAAGGCTACAGCGCTGACCTCTTCTTATCTCTCCTTTCAACACCATCATAGCCTGGCTACTGTGCTCATCAGGCTATGGAGACCTCAACAAAGACCTTCCTTGAAAGCGCTGTCCTCTTGCCTCCGATCAGGTAGTGGCCGGAGGGGAGGGCCAAGAGCCAGGGTGTGGAGGAAAGGGCTTCTTCGATCCCAATCCTTAATGGATCAAGTGTCAAGGCCAACACACCACCACAGCTCCTCGATGTTCCAGGATGAAAATGTGGCTCGTGTGGTGGTAGTGGCGGAGGAGGAGGAGGGGGTTTGTTTATATGTACCCAGGAGTTGTGTTGTAGAACAGTAGAACCATATATCCAGCTTGGTCAAGAGGGCTTGCCTGGCAGTGTTATTTCTTTTTTTAAGATGTCGGTGTGCGCTGGCGGTGAGCGCTCCGCGTCCGGCCGAAGACGACGACCTCAGTACACCACCCTGAGATACGGGTTGATCATATGAGGCTCGCCTAGCCTCTCTCTTCTCTCTCTCTCTCTCTCTCTCTCTCTCTCTCTCTCTCTCTCTCTCTCTCTCTCTCTCTCTCTCTCTCTCTCTCTGGCCTGTCGTCCCCCGGACCCTATTAGCTCGGTTAACGAGCGCCTGAGAGTGGCTCACGTAACACATGGAACTGCCTCGACAAAGATAAAAACTACAGATTTCCTAGAAGAATTTCGCTCTACTCTTCTCAAAAAGAATGATGTCCCATCTGATATTCTGTCTTCATGATCTATTATAAACACGGGAGGCAATGCGAAGCTGCAGATATTCATAAAAGAAAGGAAAAAAAACTCTTGATATAGAATACTCGTTAACGAATCAGTGTTACTTTGGAGATATCATCTGGTCTGAAGCGAGTCGGCAAGAGTAATCACTTCAAACAGCCCATGTTGGGGAAAATTGGCGCGGGACCAAAACGTTACGAAATAAATGATTAGCCTTTAATGTTACCCCAACTGGTTAGAGTTTCAACCTTCGGCATTATTAAAGGTGACGCGTCTTTGATCCAAGAAAGAGCAGACAATGACTTTACATCATCTCTTCACCTGGGGAATTATGGGATTATTTTCCTTTGTTCCTCCGAGCAGGTCTGAACAGGGTAAATGAATTCTTGGTCATCAGTAATTTCAATTAAGTGTTAATCGCTGTATCACGACCTTACGGTCTTTTTTTGGAGTACGACGGTACGACCCTGGGATACGAGGCGGGGTGATCATATTAAACTTGATCCCTTGAGGTGTGAGGGTACAAGGCCAGGCCATATCGTATCCAAGGGTCGTACCGTCGCGCTCAAGGGTCGTAGGATAGGCTACAAGACCAAGTCATCAGTGTCGTTCCGTCGTGATTAATTAAGGGTCGTATCCCTGTCAAGAATGCTGTGCTGTACCGTGTGGAATCTGGGGTTAAATTTCAAAGAATGCGACGTCTGAATTTTCAAAGGACTTGTAAACACGGGTAAACAACAACGTTGAGCGGGCCTAAATGCTCCGGAAAAATGTAAACATGGAGTAAATGTGAGTGTTTAACGAGTAGGTCTAAAACGCTCAGGACAAACGTAAATTCAGGATGCCAGTGTTAACGTTGAAGGTTGGCTCAGTTGGAATATCTCAGGCAACAGTAAATGTAAAGGCATAATGTCAACACGCAAAGTAAATATGAATACTCACATATGCAAACACAGAGGGTTAATGTGGACGTTACGATCAACTACCAATGAAAACCAGTGTAGCAGATTCACAGGCCAAAAACGGGGTTCTCAAGGCACATCTAAACACATGAGTTAGTTGGTTGGTTGGTTGGTTTGTTGGTTGGTTAGTTGGTTGGTTGGTTGGTTGGTTGGTTGGTTAGTT